>NW_008327506.1:142997-143400 GCF_000622305.1 Nannospalax galili
CGTTGAAGAACTGGACCACTCAAGCAGAAATTATGGAAAATTTTAAAAAAGAATGGAATGGAATGGAATATGCAAAAGATGTGGGACACCATGAAAAGACCAAATCTACATCATAGGAATAGAGGAAGGAGAAGAATTTCAAGTTAATAGTGTTGACCAGATCTTAAAGAGGATTATAGAAGAGAATTTCCTGGAATTAGGGAAAGGCAACCCCATACAAATACAGGAAGCACACAGAACACCAAATAGGATCAGAAAAGAAACACCCCACGACATATCATAGTAAAAACACTAAATGTACAGAACAAAGAGAGAATACTGAAAGCAGCAAAAGAAAAACAAGTCACTTACAAAGGAAAGCCCATCAGAATTAAGGCTGACTTATCAATGCAAACTATGAAAG
>NW_008327506.1:143452-146612 GCF_000622305.1 Nannospalax galili
GCCAACCCAAGGTTACTAGACCCAGCCAAAATGTCTATTACAGTTGAAGGGGAAAGAAAAATCTTCCATGACAAAATAGGCTGAAAGAATACATGTCCACAAAACCATCCCTTCAAAGAATACTTGAAGCAATACAGAGAGCAGAGAGAGAGAAACAACTATACCCCAGGGGCAACGAAAGAAAATAAACAAAGATATAATCTAGGAAACATGAAATTACACAGAGAACACAAACAGCAATCAAAATGACAGCAACCAATAATAACCTTAAATATCAATGGACTGAACTCCCCAATCAAAAGACACAGGCTAAGTGAATGGATTAAGAAACAAAATCCATCTCTTTGCTGTCAGGGGTTCTAATTCTAACATCTGACAAAATAGACTTCAAAATAAAACTAATCAGAAGAGATAAGGAGGGTCACTTCATTCTGATCAAAGGGACAGTTAACCAAGAAGATATTGCAATCCTGAACATATATGCACAAAATTCTGGTGCACCCAAATTCATAAAAACAACACTACAAGACTTTAAGACACAGATTAACCCCAACTCAGTAATAGTAGGGGACTTCAACACCCCACTGTCTCCATTAGACAGTTCAACTGGACAAAGAATAAACAGAGAGACATCTGAATTAAGTGACCATACATCAAATGGACCTAACAGACATTTTTCAATTATTCCACCCAAACACCAAAGAATACACTTTCTACTTAGCACCCCATGGAACTTTTTCAAAAATTGACCATATACTGGGCCACAAAACAAACCTCAACAAATACAAAAATATTGAAATAATTCCATGTGTTCTATTGGACCAAAAAGCAATAAAGCTCAAAATCAACACTGGATGAAGACCTAGTCACTACACGAACTCGTGATGATTGAAATGGGTCAAAGGAGAAATTAAGAAAGGAATAAAAGAATTCCTGGAATTCAATGAAAATGACAATACAACACAACACAACCTCTGGGACACTTTAAAAGCAGTCCTAAGAGGGAAGTTTATAGCTCTAAGGGCTTATATTAAAAAATTAGAAAGAGTCCAAATAAATGACCTAACACTGCAACTCAAGATGCTGACAATGGAAAAGGGAGAACAAATGACACCCAAACCCAGCAGAAGAGAAGAAATAACAAAAATCAAAGCAGAAATCAATGAAATAGAAACAAAGAAAACAACACAAAGAATCAATGAATCTAAGACCTGGTTCTTTGAAGAGTTAAACAAGATGACAGACCCTTATCCCAGTTAACCAAAAGAAAGAGCAAATCCAAATCAACAAAATCAGAGATGAAAGGGGAAACATCACAACAGACACCAAAAAGATCCAGACCTTTATAAAGGAATATTTTAAAAACCTATACTCTACTAAATTTGAAAATCTAAAAGAGATGGATGGATATCTAAAATCATGGGAACCACTAAAGTTAAACCAAGCAGAGATCAGAAGTTTAAACAGACCCATAACATATAAGGAAATCAAAATGGTAATGAAAAGCCTCCAAAATTAAAAAAAAAAAAAGCCCAAGCCCAGATGGATTTACAGCAGAATTCTACCATTTAAAGAAGACCCCCAACCAATACTACATAAATTATTCAAGATGATAGAAACAGAGGGAGAACTCCCAAATTCCTTCTATGAAGCCAGCATCACTCTGTTACCCAAACTGGGTAAAGACACAACCAAAAAAGAAAACTATAGCTCCATATCCTTAATGAACATAGATGCAAAAAATCTCAACAAAATACTTGCAAACTGCGTACAGACACACATCAAAAGGATCATTCACCATGATCCAGTAGGCTTTATCCCAGAGATTCAGGAAATGGTTCAATATCATATACTCGAGTCAAAAAACATCATTAATCATATAAACAGACTCAAAGACAACAATCACATTGTCATCTCAATGAATACAGAAAAGGCTTTTGAGAAAATTCAGCATGCATTTATGTTCAAAGTCTTAGAGGGAATTGGACTGGAGGGAACATACCTCAGCATAATTAAAGCCATATATAACAAACCCACAGCCAGCATCATTCTAAATGGAGAAAAACTGGAAGTATTCTCATTAAAATCAGGAACCAGACAAGGATGTCCACTATCTCCACCCCTTTTCAACATAGTGCTTGAAACTCTTCCTAGAGCAATAAGACAGAAGAAGGAAAGTAAAGGAATACTAATTGGAAAAAAAGAGGCCAAACTATCACTTTTTGCAGATGATATGATACTGTACCTAAGAGATTCCAAAAGTCCCACCAGAAAACTCCTAGAACTGATCAACATTTTCAGTATAGTGGCAGGTTATAAAATCAATCTGCAAAAATCAGTAGCCTTTCTATATACCAATAACAAGGAATTGGATAAAGAATGCAGGGAAATGCTCCCATTCACAATTACCAAAAGCAATATATAGATTCAGTGCCAGTCAATTCCCCATGACATACTTCACAGAATTAGAAAAAATCTATGCTTAAATTCATATGGAAGCACAAAAGGCCCCAGATAGCCAAATTAACCCTGAGCACAAAGAGCAAAGCTAAGGGGATTACTATACCAGATTTCAAAGTATACTACAGAGCTATAGTATGGTACTGATGCAAAACAGCATGGTAAAACAGCATGGTACTGGTGCAAAAACAGACACATAGATCAATGGAACATCACTGAAGATCCAAACCTGAGTACACGCAGTTTCAGCCACCTGATATTTGACAAAGGTGCCAAGAACACACAATGGAGGAAAGACAGTATCTTCGACAAATGGTGCTGGCAAAACTGATCTCCACCTGTAGAAGAATAAAACTAGATCCTTATCTTTTACCTTGCACAAAAGTCAGCTCCAAATGGATCAAAGGCCTCAATGTGAAACTGAAAACCCTGAAACTATTAGAAGAAAATATTGGCAGTAACTTATAAGATATAGGTGTAGGAAAGGATTTTCTAAGTCAGACAGAAATTGCTCAGGAATTAAGGGCAGCAATCCATAAGTGGGACCTCATTAAACTAAAAAGCTACTGCACAGCAAAAGAAACAATCAAAAAAGTGAAAAACCCACAGAATGAGAAAAAAATCTTCACCAGTGACACATCTGACAGAGGTTTAACATCCAGAATATATAAAGAACTCAAAAAACAAAGAATCGAGAAAT
>NW_008327506.1:146697-148598 GCF_000622305.1 Nannospalax galili
AACATCTCAAAAAGTGTTCAACATCATTAGTAATTAGGGAAATGCAAATTAAAACCACCCTAAGGTGTCATCTTACTCCAATCAGACTGGCTAGGGTCAAGAGAACAAATGATATCAAACACTGTCAAGGATGTGGAGAAAGGGGAATGCTCATTCACTGCTGGTGGGATTGTAGACTCGTGCAACCTCTATGGAAAACAGTGTGGAGAACTCTTAAAAAACTAAAAATGAACGTACCACATGATCTGGTTTTACCACTCCTTGGTATATACCTATTGTAGAGACAGTTGGACAACCATGTTTGTTGCTGCTCTTTTCACAATAGCTAAGAGATGGAAGCAACCTAAGTGCCCCTCAACTGATGAGTGGTTAATGAAAATGTGGTATATTTACACAATGGGGTCCTATTCAGCAATAACGAAGGATGAAATAATGAAATTTGCAGATAAATGGATGGATCTAGAAACTGTTATACTAAGTGAAGTAACACAGACTCAGAAAAACAAATGACATATGTTCTCCTCATATGTGGGTCCTAGCACAAAATACTTTTAAATTCCAGGAACTTTTAATAAGATGATGCTACACAGCAGTCCCTTCTGCATGAAATAACTACCATCATCACAACTTCAGCTGAGCCTGATTGCTAAACATCATCACAATTTGGCTTGTTGACGGTTGTGCTCATTCATTAAAGGAGGGCCAAGCAGTGTCACTGGACTCTTACTGGAGCACCCAGTCACTCTTCCCAACCAACTGTATGTAATTTGACCCTAATCACACATGGATTTGGGGAGGGCTAAACTATACAATCTGTGGAAGGCTAGGAAGAGAAGGCATGACCCATGCTGGATAAAGGCTATCCAGTGTGCATCCCCTCAGGTCATACATACACCTCAGGAACCCCTCAGTTATCTCAGTAAGTAAGCTCAGTAAATTCATTCATTCCCCAGTAAAACTTTAATGAAACATCGGCTTGACACTAGAACCTTAAAAGGGAATAAGCATTGCTTAGCATCCCCAGGAAAAAGAAGTTTCACAACCAAAGGAAAATTTATTTGCTAATGCTGTTATATCTCATAATTTTTTTTTGGTCTTTTTGAGACAGAATCTCCCTGTAGCCGAAGCTGGCCTGGAACTCACTATGTAGACCAGGCTGGACTTGAACTCACAGAGATCTACCTGCCTCTGCCTCCCAAGTGCTGGGATTAAAGGCATGCGCCACCACGCCTGGCCCAATCTCATAATTATTTAAAAAAAGAAAAGAAAGAAAGAAAATGAGAATGTAAAAGATGTTAAAAGGATATGGAAATAGATATATTTTCAAAAATAGAAAAATGAGAAAGCCTAATCAAGTGATGGTCTGTTAGGTTTGTTACATATAAAGGATGAAACAAAAATAAAATACACATAATCTTAAAATTTCTATGGTCATAGTTTAGTCAACTAGTTTAAGGAACAAAATATAAATCTAGTCAATGTTTATCTGAGAATATTTGGTTCTTTACCCAATCCTTATCTACATAGCACATGATAATTAAAAGTTTCAGACTGGTGGAACTAACCTTATTAGATATTTAACAGCCATACTTTAAGGCCTATACTAATGTGGTCAGAGGGACTTAAAGGACAGTTTTTGCCCCTTGTCCTCCAAGAACAACTAAGTTCCAGGGGACTATGGAACATCTCTCAAAATGTCCTGTAAATATGGTGAGTCGCCTCCTCTTATTTAGGGAGGACAAGGAGACCCCATGAGATGGACTTGAACAAGTGTCCAGTCTACAAAGATGAGGGTCAACTTAGAGGAAACATCTCATTCATGCTTCCAAGTGAAGCCAGACATGGTCGAACAGGACTTTTGATTTATCTTCACATAGATGGAACTGGTAAAAGAAAGGAGC
>NW_008327506.1:148756-149037 GCF_000622305.1 Nannospalax galili
GATCAAGGGATTACACTTGCCAGACATTAGGCTTAAGTCTATATATAGTTATTTAGACAATTATTTCTCATGGATGATTTTGTTCCTACCAGAAAGTACTGCTCAGATGTAAGACTTCAAATCTTGGTCTCCAATACTGTAGTGCTCATCTGTATCTAAGGGAGAAAATCCGCTATTATTCTGAAATGATGGATATATTTGTTTTTCCCCCATCTAGAAGCCTTTGAGAGGGAACTGACACTGATTCTAACAACTCCAATGGCTATCAAAATACGTGAATG
>NW_008327506.1:149258-187399 GCF_000622305.1 Nannospalax galili
ATTCACCAGTCAAGGACTTTCTTTTCACCCTACAGATAAGGGTTATGCAATTTGGGAATCTTTTAAATAGACCCACTGGAGGGGTACTCCAATTGCCTCACCCTGTGTCCCTGTTCAGCATGGAGGAAGTCAAAGCAGTCTGTATCCCTATTCCCTTTTGGCAATTTGGGTAACCCCTTCAGAGGATGGAGTGATAAGACTAGAAGGTAATAATTGGCTAGGCAGTTAGGGTAAAAAGACCCCAAAGAAAATATCCAGTTTCTTGGCTAAAAGTCAAAATGTCATTGGGATTGTTAGTAACATACTCTGTTCCAAAGGCCAAAAATGTCAAAAGTATTTGGGAGCTAGTATCTAATCCTTAAAATATTTTAGGGTTACCTCTTCAGAGGGGGAAATGTTAAAGTAGCCAAAAGCCCCATAAAAATAAATAAATCAAAGAAGAAAAAAAAGAAATACAAAAAGAAAAAAGTGATGGGGAGACATGGGAGGTGTTGGAAGGGAGGGAGTGGGCATGACTTGATCAAAACACCTTATATGCATGTATGAAATTCTCAATAAAGTTTGGTAAATGTTAAAAAAAAAAATTAGAAGCTGGAGAGCTGGTTGTTCAGCAGTTAGGAACAGCACTGGCTGCTCTGCAGAAGACCTTGGTTCAGTTCCCAGCACCCACATGGCAACTAACAATGATCAGTAACTCCAGTTCCAAAGGATCTGACACCCTCTTCTGGCCTTCACAAGAATTGCATGTATAGATGCTTTTACATACATGGAGGCAAAATGCTTATACACAAAATGAAAATGAATAGCTGGACATGGTGGCGCACACCTTTAATCCCAGCAGTTGGGAGACAGAAGCAGGTGGATCTCTGTGAGTTCAAGGCCAGCCTGCTCTACATAGTGAGTTCCAGGCCAGCTGGGGCTACAGGGAAACCCTGTCTCAAAAAGACAAAGTTAAATAAATAGTAAATATATATGTAAATAAAAAAATTTTAAATAAAGAATAAAAGTATTATTTTTTAAATGGTTGACAGCTATACCCAAGGTTTTGCCTTGATGCTGTCTGATTTTATCTTACCTTTCAGATTCCCAAAAGAAGTTTTTGAGTCTCCAAATGAACATGTATTATTATATTTTATATGCTATTATAAAATTATATAATTGGGCAGACAATAGAATATATGTGATAAGAAATGAGAGGGGTATACTAGGAGTTAAAGAATTAAGTGAAGATGAGGACAGGGGATAGGAGAAAGGAGAAAGAGTGAGTTAACCAACTAAGGATTATAAAATTGCCTTACAGAAACCCACTAGTTAGTAAGCTAATTTCAAAATAAAACTTTTATTTAAAAAAGCATTAGAATGAAATTTCCCTGCTTCTATGTACAACCATTCCCAGAAGACATGTTATTAAATGAAATCGCAGTGCAAGGCATGGGATACCTCCCCATGAGTTGTTGGTGAGGGAGCCCCAGATGTCTCCAAATCAACACAAACTACTGCCATTGTCCTTGGTTACCCACTATAACTACATGGTAAAATCTTTTGCTGAAGGCACCACACATTTTGGCTGCAGGACATAGAGAAATCAGTCTCAAACCAACTATGACTCTTCCTATCTGCTGGCTAGCTTTCATAGTGCCTGAAGATGCTATGCAGGCTGCTGGAAAAGAAAATCATCAATGGTCTTACCTAGCACTAATCCTTGAGTGCTGCAATATTGACCTGCCAGGCAAGATGTGCCCACTAGTCCAATAGTGGCATGACTGATATAGGGTAATTGATTACTTTCTGATTGAAATTTAGGCCCGCTCCATAGGAGGGAATTTCTTGTCGGGTGCTGTAATTTTGGTCCAGATATCCAGGGTTGGCAGGTAAAATTCCAGTAAAGATGTGGGGAAGTGGGTAAGAAGCCCCAACCCTACCTGAGGAACTATTGCAACTGATGGCTGCTGGGAGGGGGAGACACAGTCTCTTACCAGGATGGGACTCTTGATAGATTAACCAGGCTCTAGTGAATGGACCCACAATGAAGGACATTTGGGCACACAAATTAGATTCTATAGACCTTATTTTATATGTATACATATATATATAACATATTAAACTGGAAGTGGATTAGTAAGGGGAGGTGCAGATGGGGAAGGGATGTCTAAATATGATCAAAATATATGACATGAAAATTGCAAAATTTCAATGAAAAAAATAAAATTAAAATTAACTTTTTAAAGCCCATAGTTGGGGAGGTCAACTAGTTGGCCTTAGGGTAGAATCTGCTGTTGTTATTTTGCTAAATGTTGTCAAATTTCCTTCTAAATATTTACATTTTTACCCGTAGACCTGAACTGCTCCCAGTCTTCGTCAGAGAAGCTTCTTTTTGCACTGGACAGCAGTCAACACAGAGATGCATAATTGGTCAAAATGCTGAGAATAAGAGACTAGATGCTCAGCACTAAACAGAGATCTTTATCAACCCTCACCCCACTTGGTGAACACTGAGGAAGAGGAGGTGGAAAGAATGTAAGAGTCAGAGGTTAGGGAGGAGTGCTGTGAGATGCTATGTTCTGGATGTAGCATGGCTATTGTATTCGTGAACAGTGCTGTTTATGTACACAAGACCTGCACAAAACCAATCTGTCCAAAATTCCAGCATAGATGAGGGAGGTGCTCTTCAAGCCCCAACACTTACTGAGGAGCTATTGGCAGATGATAGCTTCTGATGGAGGGAAAAATCAATATTTTTTGAGGATGTGGCCACTGATAATTTCCACATGCCCTACTGGATGGCCCCACACTTATACACCTATGGACAGCACTAATTGGATATAGTAGGTTATAAAAAATTTTTTAAACATGAAACTGGGAGGGGGATGTGCCAGGGGAGCTGGGGAAGTTGGAGAGGGGAAATGGCTAGTGGATATAATCATATTTCATTGTATGCATACATGAAATTCTCAAGAACAGAGAAAAATTATGATTTTAAAACAAAAAAATGTGAAAAATCCTTCAATAAGAAAATAGAGTACATTTTTTAATGTGCCAGATGCAGAAAATAAATATTTAATTTGCAAAGATCCCGTTTCCATACATTTCAGAGATGCAGGGCTAGACTGGGGCAAGGAGACAGGGACTGCTGTTTGCAGTTATTAGAAGCATGCTATTTTAGGCTTTTTATTTATTATTGTATGTGCACACAAGTGCATACATGCATGTCTGTCACAGTACACATGTGGATATCAGGGAACAAACTTTGGTTCTCTCCATCACCCTTTTTTTAAAATATTTTATTTTTATTTTATGTGTATGAATGTATGTGAGTGCACCCGTGTCGTGCAGTGCCGCCCAAGGTCAGAAGAGGGCTTCAGATTCCCCTGGAACTGGAGTTAAGGACGGTGTATAGCCATCATGTGGGTGCTGGGAATCAAACCGGGGTCCTTTGCAAGAGCAGCCAGTGCTCTTAACCGCTGAGCCATCGCTCCAGCCCCCTTCCACCTTTTTTTAAATTAATGTTTATTAATATTTGAAATTTTTTGAGAATTTCATATGAGCATTGTCTTTGCACTATTTCCATCCCTTCTAGTCCCACACAAACCCCTCCCATGTCCCCCAGCTCCCTCTCAATTTCTTGTCCTCTTATTGCTACATACATTCATTCACAAATATAAATGCATAGTTCACTGAGTCCATTTAGTGGTACTTGTGTGCACCTATATTTAGGGCTTCCCACTTGGGATTAGATAATCTCTCAGGGAACTAGTCCCTGGAGAAAACAGATTCTCCTTCTTTCAGTATCTATATTGGCTGCCTGTAGCTCTTCATCTTGAAGTGAGACCCCGTGACATTTCCCCCCTCCACCTTGGCATGTCAACTAGTTTTGTCATTGTGTATATTTCATTAGACTACCATACTGTGGAGATTTCATTGGTGCAGTTTCCCAGGTAATGTACAGAATGCATTAACTAGCTGTGGGGGTCTTGTCCCTCTGACTTTTACATTCTTTCTGCCCCCTCTTCATTGATGTTTCCTAAGCTTTAGATATATAGGTTCATTGTAGATGTGTCATCTTGGTTTTGAGGGCGCTTTTTGTTTTGTTGTTTTGTTTTGTTTTTGTCAAGATTTCTTTTGTTGCTTCTGCTGATGCTGTGCTACGTACTCCAGGATAGCCAGCTCATGAGTTTCTGGGGCTGTTTGGGTTTGGTTTTCTGTTTTTGTTTTTGTGTTTTTATCTCTACCTCCCATATTGCTGTGGAAGTGCTGGGATTACAGGTGCACTCTACCAAATCCAACTTTTGTACATGGGTTCCAGAGCTCAAACTCAGGCCATCAGGCTTGTGCAGCAAGTGCTTGTACATGCTGAGCCATCTTGCTGGTCCTATTTTAGGTAGAAGAGCACTAACTTCCTCCTCTTTAGAAGACATTCACAGTAGAATTTCATCAAATGTGCACTTAACTTAAAAGAAATCAACTCTCATATTTAAGGATCAGTCAGAAAAATGGAACCTGCACTAGATATTTCGAACAGAGGTATACAATACAGGGAATTGTTTAAATGCATGTTGGAAAACCAAGAGAAGGGGACAGTCCAGTGATGTAACCAAAGAGAAGGACCTATGAGCCCTAGAGCTGAGATAACAAAGGAAGAGACAGGATTACCAGAACGTGAGAGGCCAACGAAGGCAAGGCTAGTGCCAGGATCTCTAGTACAAAAGCTCTATAGCTGTGCTCAGATGTCCAAGGAAGGAGCATTGCACGGCTAGTGCTGAGAATGCTGATGAAAGCTGGAGGCTGAGTGATGCTGAGAAGAAACTCTTCCCATTTTTCAGTACCTTTCCAGGTCTTCCTATTGTTGGGGTTTATCAAGAAGCCAGCTGCCAAGGTTTGAAATGGCCTCAGCATCAAAAAATAGGACATACAAAGCTAGGAAACTCAGAGCTGAAAGGCTAAAGATAAACACCCAGCCATCCTTTTGCATATTCCTTAAACATAGTATTGTCTTTAGACCTCCCTGCCTTTACCTATCATAAGAATGATTTGCTTTATCCTGCCTCATCAACCACAGGATGGGTTTCCTGCACAATCTCTTTCCGGTTTGTCTTCTGTTTTTCTCACTTGCCATCATCCAGTCTATATTTTGCTTGTTTGGCTACCCTAGCTTTTCACAGAGAATAGAGCTTGAAGTAAGATATATGTGCTATTTTATTGAAAGTACAGCCCAAGGGATCAGGAATGTGGGGAGAAAATTTTTAAGTACAAAGGGAAAAACAATTCAGGAGTATATGCCTAATTTAATCACTGTGTGGCATCAGGGAAAACTATTTGCTTGATGTCATGGACCATGGAAAAGATTTTTAAAGTGACTGCTTCCTAAGGCAAGGAAGGGAGATGCCAGAAAGCAACCCTCCAGGGAAAATTTGATAATTTTTGGTTGATGTTCTATGAACTCTGTGAGGTCTCCATAAGCACTAGAAACATCAAGTAGAAAGTTGAACAGCCAAATCAAAACTATTTATTTATTTATTCATATTTATTTAATGTGTATGAATGAGTGTTTTGCCTGCATGTGTGTAAGTGCCCCAGTGTTGCGTGATGTCTATGGAGGCCAGAGAGGGTATCAGATCCCCTGGAACTGGAGTTAGGGATGATTGTTTGCCACCATGTGGGATCTGGGAACCAAACTCAGGTCCTCTGCAAGAGCAGTCAGTGCTCTTAACAACTGAGCCATCTCTCCAGCACCAAACTCTGTTTATTATATATAACAATGACTATCTACAATGAAAGCTTTACAAATAGTTGTACTCAAACTCTATACATCTACACAGGAATTTGTATGTGTCTTATTCTATTTTACTGCACGAAACCTATGAATGAAAAATATTCTGTTTTCCCCAATCATCCTTTTGGTGATTCTGTCTCAGTCTATTCTATGTTCATTACATAACTAGTTATCTTTATTGCTGGTCAATAATATCTTCAAGGCGATGCTGAAGGTTGGTTTTAGGGAGTATTAGTATTTATCTACTTAAATACTTAAATTAGTATTTAGGGATTATTAGTATTTATCTACTTAAAATGTTCCTTAAAGGAAGTGAGTTAAGGACAGTTGTTAGCCACCAGGTATGTGCTGGGAATCAAACTCCAGTCCTCTGTGAGAGCATCCAATGCTCTTAACCACTAAACCATTACTCCAGGCCCTCAATAGGCCCTTAAAAAAAGAGAGAGAGAGAGACAAATAATAATAGAGGACAAGAAGGCGGGGTAATAAGGTGGGGGTTGATAGAAGTCGGAGGGGGTCTGAATATGATCAAAATACATTGTATGAAATTCTCAAATCAATAAAATTATTTTTAATAGAATTTCTGGGGCTGAAGAGATGGCTCAGCAGTTAAGAGCACTGACTGCTCTTGAAGAGGACCCGGGTCCGAATCCCAGCACCTACATGACCATTAACAACCATCCATAACTCCAGTTCTAGCCCCCAACCCCATCTCCCCACGCCCGCATGCTCACACACACCTCCACCTCCCCGTGGGCCTTACATGACACAAAATAAAGAATATCATCAAGTGATGGAATTGTCACTTGACCTCTCAAGTCATACTCCCAATTACCCATAACCCCAGTCTCAGGAGGTAAACGAAAGAACACCAAATTCCAGTAATGGGCCTCCTACAGAATACCAAACCGAACTCCTAATAACTGTCAAGGAGGGGGAGAGGGGTAGGCGGGGTGGGCTGCGGGCCCGAGGGTGGGGTGTGCGGGCTGGAGGATGGGGCTGCCGGCCGGAGGGCGGGGTCTGCGGGCTGGAGGGCGGGGGCTGCGGGCCCGAGAGTGGGGTCTGCGGGCCGGAGGGGGGGGGCTGCGGGCCCGAGGGTGGGGTCTGCGGGCCGGAGGGCGGGGGCTGCGGGCCCGAGGGTGGGGCTGCTGGAGAAGCTGCAACCTTCAGGCGACTTGCTAGGCGGCGCTGCCGACTGTTGTGGCCGCTGCTGTCTGATTGGTTGCAGGCACAGTGCGGTTACTTCCGGTGGAGTGCACCATTTTGCCGGAGCTCCACGAGCCTCTGGCTTGGGCGGAAAGATCTACCCTTCCGCGAAAATGCCGGGAATCCGACCTCACGGTTTCACCCTCACGGTGCCTTTCCCGACCCCTTTGGAAGCAGAAATCGCCTGTGGGTCCCTAGCTCCAGATGCCGAGCCGCACCGAGGACTGGTGAGGAAGGAGTTTAAGGTGAGCGGCAGGATCCTGGCGGTACACTGGCAAGCTAAAGACTCTCGCCTCCTCCGAATTTCCATCATCAACTTTCTTGAGCAGCTTTCCCTGGTGTTGAACACCATACGGCGCTTTGGGCCCCCAGTTTCCCTCCAAACCTGGACTGAGTAAAGGGTCTGATCTCACGTCCCCTCCTGACCAGTGCGTCTTCCCTGGGACTGAGATTCCAGAAGCAGGAGCTGCTGCTTCTGTGTGGAGGTCAGATTATTTGCGTGGACTGGCCCTCAGGCACTTAGGATTCGTTTGTTTGGTTTGATACTTAAATGTTTTGTTTTTGTTTAACTGAAGAAAAACAAAACTGTACTACTTTAAAATAAAAGTCAAGGTCATCCAAAACAAGGGAAGTCTGAGAAACTTCCACGGCCAAGAGGAGCCCAAGGAGGCCGGACACGTGACTAATAACATGGTATCCTGGACAAGATCAAAGGGCAGAAAAGGGACAGTAGGCCAAAGTTAAGGAAATCTGAATCAGCTACAGGCTTTAGTTCATAGTAAAGTATCAAGATAGTTCACTTATTGTTCCAATGTACCATATTAATGTAGATGCAATAATATGTAATTGAGTGTGCGATGTATGGGAACTCTGTACTAGTTTCTTAATTTTTCTGTAAATCTAAAACTAATTTTAAAAAGTAAAGTCTGTTTAAAAATTTAAAGAGATTTGCCAAAAAGATACCAAAACTAAGTAAGAAAGGTTGCAGGAGAGAAGACTGTGAAATGGAGTTAACTCAGAGTGAGATGTTTGAACTCTGCCTGTACCGAACACTAGTCTGACATTTGACTAGCTCCTGGAAAGTCACCTCCTAGCCCTTGGAATATCCTGCCTGATAAGAATGTATTTGAGGGCCAGGGACCTTGAAACATGGCAAACAGTTTATGTTAACAGTGTGATGGTGGTAGAGGCCTCAGACTGCTGGATCAAGTTTTATGTCCACAGGGACTAGAGACAGTAACTACAATCCATCTTGAAATGCTCTGTGTTGGTGTGACTGACATCAAGGCTGCCAGGAGCTTCCCTGATGGGGCATTCTTCGTGTGGGAAAGTTCAGTACTGCTAAGACCTGCACTGGGACAAGGCAAATGCAGTCATATTTATGTACAGCTTGTATTTTTCTTTGACAGTTTTAATCTGAATTTTTCGTGGTAATAAATTGTAGCAATGAGTATAAAATATTGCTCTTCTGGATTCCAGTGAATTTTCTTTCCAGTGAATTTTCAAACTAAGGGTGGTCTTGAGAATTCCCAACACAAAAGTCACTAGAGAAAAATCAGTTGTATCTGTCCACACTGATGGTCCCTAAATATTAAATGGTTTGACTTGTTTTGTTGACCTCTGCTGGGTTTCCCAGGGTGTAATCCCATCCAAACTAGGGAGCCTCTGAAATAGCAATGCATACCTGTAAAGTATAATTTAAAACAGAATTCTAGGGCTAGAGAGATGACTCAGCAGTTAAGAGAACTGACTGCTCTTGCAAAGGACCTACGCTTGAATCCCAGCACCCACATGACAGCTAACAACCATCTGTCAGTTTCAGGGGAATTCAGTGGCCTCTTCTGACCTCCTTGGGCATTGCACAACACTGGTGCACTTACATACATACAGGCAATAGACTCATATACATAAAAAATAAAATATTTTTTAAATTCCATTTATAAAACCAGCCAAAAGTATAAAATATACAGGAAGAAATTTTTAAAAAGTATATTCAAAGCCTAAAGACCCAAAGTACAAAAGATCACTAAATCCAGAATTTCCATTTAACTTTTTTCGTACATGCGTATGTGTATGTGTGGTATGCATGCATATATATTCATATATATATACATATATATGTCCGCATGTGTGGATACACATGTATGTACATGCACATAGAGGCCAGAAGTGGACATCAGGTATCTTCTTTAATCGTTGTCCACACGAACCTAGAGCTCACCTATTCAGTTAGTCTACCTAAGCAGCTTGCTCCTGGGACCCTCTGTCTCCAACCCTGGAGCACTAGGATTACAGGTGGGCCACTCCACTCACCCACAGCACTTTTGTGGGTGCCTGGGATCTGAACTCTAGTACCTTAGGCTTGTGTGGCAAGCGCTTTATCTGCTGAACCATACCCAAACCCTTCACCTTTTTTATAAAGAATTTAATTGGATTCTCCATCTTTTCTGTTTTCTAATATATGAATTATAGTTATTTTAATTATGATTAGGTCTCTGCAATAGCTATGTCTCTAGCAGAATGCTCCTGTCTATTTTATCTTTTGCTTTTTGAGGTCAGTTGGTCAGCTTCTTGGTGTGCCTGCTGAGCTTTTATTGAGTGATGCACGTTATATATGATGAATTGTAGAGGTCTGCTTGGTGGTGTTATCTATCTAAAGAGTGAAGAATATCTTTTGGCAGTCAAGAGAACGTGAACAGAGTCTCAAGATGCAACTGAAGGAGGCAGGCAGTCTGGACTCAGCATTTCCCATCTGCACTTTGCAGACTGCTTTGCTTTACAGTAGTTGTTATAATACTGAATGTTTATTTTTTCACGTTTCTCTCTACTTGAAAACCCAAAGAAGCTCTGGAAGGTACCTCTAAAGACTAGAGAATCAGGAACATGTAGGAGAAGAGGTAAGTAGAAAGATCCCCACTCAAACTTCCACATGAAATTATAATAATAATTATTATTATTATTATTGGTCTTTTTTGAGACAGGGTCTTCCTGTAGCCCAGCAGAGGCCTGGAACTCACCTCACCATGTAGACCAGGCTGGCCTCCATCTTGCAGAGATCCACCTACCTCTGCCACCCAAGTGCTGGGATTAAAGACATGTGTCACCACACCCGGCCTCCTAAACATTTCTTTTTTTTTTTTTTTTTTTAATGTGTATGAGTATATTGCCCTCATGTATGTGAGTGCACCTGTGTTGTACAATGCCGCAAAAGTCAGAAGAGGGCTTCAGAGTCCCCTGGAACTGGAGTTAAGGATAGTTCGAGCTGCCATGTGGGTTCTGGGTCCTCCACAAGAGCAGTCAGTAGTCTTAACCGCTGAGCCATCTCTCCAGCCCAAGGTCTCCCTGCAGCCCCAGTTGGCCTGGAACTCACTATGTAGACCAGGCTGGCCTTGAACTCACAGAGATCTGCCTGCCTCTGACTCCTGAGGACTGGGGTTAAAGGCATGGGCCACTACACCCTGCCAAAAACATTTCTTAATGACCCTGGACACCATTATGATAGTTAATTTCTTCCCTCTAGAAGGTAAACTTAAGAAAGGTCAGGACCATGTGTACAATCTCAAATAACTGACTTCCAGCCAGGGCTACCCTGACATCTCCCCACAGCAAATCCATTAATGGCCACTCCACTCAGCCCAGCCCAACAGACGTTCCTTTCTAACCAGGTAAAGTGGAAGTTTCTCATCCAACATTCATTTTCTTAGAACTGCATAAACTCTGCCCCCTAGTGACTGTTAAAGGTACTAGAAGCAGTGCAGTGGTGGAGGCAAACTATTAAATTCCTTCTATCCTCTGGATGTTAAACCTTTGTCAGATGTGATGCTGGTGAAGATTTTCTCCCACTCTGTGGGTTTTCTCTTCACTTCCTTGGTTGCTTCTTTTGGTGTACAGAAGCTTTTTAGTTTAATGAGGTCCCATTTGCTGATTCTTGACCTGGTTTCCTGAGCATTTGATGTCCAGTTTAGAAAATTCTTTCCTACACCTGTATCTTGTAGGTCATTGCCAATGTTTTCTTCTAACAGTTTCAGAGTTTCAGGCTTCACATTGAGGTCTTTGATCCATTTGGAGTTGACTTTTGTGCAAGGTGAAAGGTAGGGGTTTAGTTTCATTCTGCAGGTGGAGATCCAGTTTTGCCAGCACCATTTGCTGAACATGCTGTCTTTCCTCCAATGATTGTTCTTGGCCCCTTTGTCAAATATCAGGTGGCTGGAGCTGCAATTTTGTTCCATTGATCTACGGGTCTATTTTTGTGCCGGTACCATGTTGTTTTTATGACTACAGTTTAAAATTGGGTATAGTAATCCCCCCAGCATTGCTCTTAGTGCTCAGGGTTGCTTTGGCTCTCCGAGGTCTTTTGTGCTTCCATATGAATCTTAGGATGTTTTTTTCCAATTCTGTGAAGAATGTCATGGGAATTTTGATTGGCATTGCATTGAATCTATAAATGGCTTTTGGTAGGATGGTCATTTTCACAATATTATTTCCTCTAATCCATGAGCATGGGAGATGCTTCCATCTTCTGATGTCTTCTTCAATCTCTTTCTTTAAAGATTTAAAATTTTCATTGTAGAGGTCTTTAATGTTTTGATCAGGTTTATTCTGAGATATTTTAGTGTTTTTGAGGCTATTGTAAAAGGGGATGTCTCCATGTGCTCTTTCTCTGATTGCTTGTTATTGACATATAGAAAGGCTACAGACTTTTGTAGATTAATTTTGTAACCTGCCACTTTACTGAACATGTTAATAATTTCTAGGTGTTTTTTTCTGGTGGAATTTTTGGCATCTTTTGCATATAATATCATATCATCTGCAAAAAGGGATAATTTGATCTCTTTTTTTCCCTCTTCCAATTATTACTCCTTTATTTTTCTTCTCTTGTCTTATTGCTCTTGCAAGAGTTTTAAGCATTATATTAAAAAGGAGTGGAGATAGTGGACAGCCTTTTCTGGATCCTGATTTTAATGGGAATGCTTCCAGTTTTTCTCCATTTAGAATGATGTTGGCTGTGGGTTTGTTATATATGACTTTAATTATGTTGAGGTATGTTCCCTCCAGTCCAATTCCCTCTAGGACTTTGAACATAAATGCATGTTGAATTTTGTCAAAGGCCTTCTCTGCATCTATTTGAGATGACTATGTGGCTCTTGTCTTTGAATCCATTTATATGATTTATGACATTTATTGACTTTTGTATATTGAACCTTCTCTGCATCTCTGGAATAAAACTGACTTATCATGGTGCTCTTTCTTTTGGTTAACTGGGCTAGCAGTCTGTCAATCTTGTTTATCTTTTCAAAGAATCAGCTCTTGGATTTGTTGATTCTTTGTATTGTTTTGTTTCTATTTCATTCATTTCTGCTCTGGTTTTTGTCTGCTGGATGTGGGTTTCATTTGTTGTTGCTTTTCAAGTGTCTTGAGTTGCTATGTTAAGTCATTTATTTGTGTTTTTTCTGAGTTTTTAATGTAGGCACTTAAAGCTATAAACTTCCCTCTAAGGACCGCTTTCAACATGTCCCAGAGGTTTTGTTGTGTTGTATTGTCCTTTTCATTTAGTTCCAGGAATGCTTTTATTTCTTTCTTAATTTCTCCTTTGACCCATTCATCATTCAGGAGTGTGTTGTTTAATGTCTATGTGTTCATGTAATTACTAGGGTTTCTTCCGGTATTGATTTTAAGCTTTATTACATTGTCGACTGGTAGAATGTGTGGAATTGTTTCAATTCTTTGTATTTGTTGAGGCTTGTTTCGTGGCCCAGTATGTGGTCAGTTTTGAAGAAAGTTCCATGGGGCACTGAATAGAAAGTATATTTTGGGTAGAATATTCAGTAGATGTCTGTTAGGCCTATTTGATGTATGGTATTGTTTAATTTGGATGTCTCTGTTAATTTGCTGTCCTGTTGACCTATCTAATAGAGACAATGGGGTATTGAAGTCCCCTACTATTAATGAGTTGGGATTAATCTGGGTCTTAAAGTCCTGTAGTACTGGTTTTTTTGGGGGGGGGTTCTTTTTTTTTTTTTTATGTATGCGTGTATTGCCTACATGTAGGTAAGTGCACCCGTGTTGTGCAGTGCCCAAGGAGGTAAGAAGAGGCTGTCAGATTCCCTGGGGCTGGAGTTACAGACAGTTGTTAGCTGCTATGTGGGTGCTGGGATTCAAACCTTGGTCTTCTACAAGAACAACCAGTGTTCTTAACTGCTGGGCCATCTCTCCAGCCCCCTGTAGTACTGTTTTTATCAAGTTGGGTGCACCAGATTTTGGTTCATGATTGTAATATCTTCTTGGTCAATTTTTCCTTTGATCAGAATGAAGTGGCCCTCTTTATCTCTTCTGATTAGTTTTAAAGTCTCTCTTGTCAGATATTAGGATTTCAATACTTGCTTTGTACTTAGTACCATTCGCTTGGTATATTTTTTTTCCATCCTTTCACCTTAAGGTAGTGTCTGTTCTTGAAAGTGAGATGAGTTTCTTGCAGACAACACAAAGATGGGTTTTATTTCTCAATCCATTCAACTAGTTTGTATCTTTTGACTAAGGAGTTCAGGCCATTGATATTTAAAGTTATTAATGAAAGATGTGTATTGATTGCTGTCGTTTTTATTTATGTTCACGTTCTTGGTGTAGCTGTGCATTTCCATAGTTCTACCTTCACTAAGTTTCTTTCTGTAACCCCTGGGGTATAGTCGTTCCTGTCTTCAGCTCTTTGTATTGCTTCAAGAACTCTCTGAAGGGCTGGTTTTGTGGACATGAATTCTTTCAGCCTATTTATGTCATGGAAGATTTTTCTTTCCCCTTCAACTACAATAGACATTTTGGCTGGGCACAGTAATCTGGGTTGGCATCTATGGTCATTTAGAACTGGGAATCCTTTGGTCCAGCCTCTTCTGGCTTTCATAGTTTGCACTGAAAAGTCAGCTGTAATTCTGATGGGTTTTCCTTTATATGTAACTTATTGTTTTTCTTTTACAGCCTTCAGTGTATGTTTAGTGTTCTTATTATGATGTGCTGTGGAGAGTTTCTTTTCTGGTCCTGTCTGTTTGATGTTCTATATGCTTCTTGTATTTGTATAGACATGTCTTTCTTTAATTTTGGGAAATTTTCTTCTACAATCCTGTTGAAGATCTGGTCCATACCATTATCCGGAGATTCTTCTCCTTCCTGTATGTATATGATTCATAAGTTTGGTTTTTTATGGTGTCACACAATTCCTGCATATTCCATTCTTGTGTTTTCTTAAATTTTTCATAATCTTTGTTTGAGTGGTATAATTCATCCACTTTATCTTCCAGTCTTGATATTCTTGATATTCTGTTTTCCACTTCATTCATCCTATTGGTGAGGCTTTCTCCAGTTGTTTCTAATTGGCTTACTGAATTGGCTCCAGTCATTTCTAATTGGCTTCCTTCTTCATTTCAGCCTGAGTATTCTTCAGTATTTCTAACTTTTTTTTTAATTCATTCAGAAGTTTATCCCTATCTTCTTTCAGTTCTTTGTTTGTGCATTCTTTAAATTCACTGAATTCTTTTATCATGCTTACAATTCTTTTGAGTTTTATGTCCTGTATTATTTCTAGGGGGGTTCTCATTGTACTCCTCTAGAGGACTGTTGGTACTTAGTGGGGATATATTATTTTTGTTTTTCATGTTATTATTTTTTCTCTGTGACTTTGATTGTGATTTCTTTTGTAGTTTCTGGTTCTTGTGTGAGACTCAAGCCTTCCTTTGTTGAGTTTAGGTCTGCTTCTTTTTGTAAACTTTATGTACCTTTGTGGTTTACTTGTTGGGCATGAAAAGCTGGTTGGTCTAGGCTTCAGGTTCTCTCTTTTGATTTTATATTGGAGTGGCCAAATTGCTTTCATCTTGCTGCTCAGGAGTTCCCAAAGTTAGATGAGGATCAGATGCTCTCAGGCTTTCTCCTAACGTCTGGGTCCCTCCAGGAAAGATGCTGGCCTGGGAGCAGGGCCCAGGAAAGATGCTGGCCCCAGGAAGCTGTTGGCTGTGCTGCCCAGGAATGTAAAGGGAGGTGGGGGAGAGAAGAGGCCCTGAGGGCTCCTGGGGACTAAGGATCAGGAAGCAGTGGGGATTCTGGGCTAAGAGGTCAGTCCAGGAGTGAAATGGGCAGTACCCAGGCTCAGAGGAGAGATGGGGTGGGGGAGCTGAGAAGGTGAATGAGACTGGGGGAGTCAAGGCACTTTGGGGACCGAGGAACTTACCCAGGAAAGATTAGCCCCAGGAAGTGGTGGCTGTGCCACCCAGGAATGCAAAGGGAGGTGGGAGCAGGAACAGGCTCAGAGGGCTCCTGGGGACTACAGGGAGGAGTTGGGTTGGTCTGGATGCAAAGGATCAGGAAGCAGTGGGGATTCTGTGCCAAGAGGTCAGTCCAGGGGTCTGGGGTGCCAAGACAAAAAATGGGCCAGTACCCAGGAGGCAAACTATTAAAACAAGTGTCTGGCAAAGAAAGAACCTGCTTTGTAAATGGCTTTTGGAAAGTGTTTGGCCTCAAAGCCAACTAATATCCCATAAATACATTGTTTTCACTATTAAATGATCAAACATAAATGGATTCAACCCTTAAGAAAAAGCAATAGAGAGAATTTACCTTGTGAAAACCTCAGAAGTGCTTAGATTCTTTGATGGAGGCTCCAATTCAGGGAGTTGGTCCTAAGCAACATCCATTGCATTCTCTGGGGTACTGCTGTATAATTAATGGGAGGGCCATGCAGACAGAGATAGTGTCAGAGCAGAGAGATCTGTGGGGAGTAGCCAGCAGCCAGCTTTCAACCCTACCAGGATGAAACATCAAGGACTTTGGTAGAGAAAAAGAAGACCTGGAGAATAGTAAGTGAATGACTTGGGGGACTTCAGGGATGGGAAGGCTGGCTAAGGCTGTGCTTTCCAGGCATGGGAGCCTCCTGGCTTAGCTACTCTAGCTGGGTTCCAGACTAATTGTAAATAAGGGTCCTCCCCTAATAAATAAGGGCCCTTGGGAGGAGGTAAAACAAACTCTAATATTCTCAGATGGACCACATAACAGAACTGAGAATTGGGGGGAGGTATGGCTGATGGGCAGTGGGCATGGGCAGTGGTTAGGTAGGTGCTGTAGATGGTAACCCTGGATCCACATGTCAAGTCTCATTCTAGACCTTCACACTAGACTGTCACACAAATGTGAAGTACATCCTCATTTTTAGTGTTCATTTAGGGATAACTGAGACCCAGAGAGGCTGAGTTATTCAAGGTCACACAACCAATGGATGTGTCTAAGCAGAGACTGGCTAACACACACACATTCATTCAGCAAACAGGAAGCACTTGCTCTATGTAGGTACTGTACTTGTCATTCTGGGGATGCCCTGTCCTCCAGTAGCTCACAGATCAAAGCTTAGCCTAACTGATGGAGATAGTGTGCAAAAAGATGAGAGAGCCATCCTATGGGAGGCAAAGCTGGTAGAAGAAAAAACAAGAATCCTAAACATCAACAGCACAGGCACTGAGGTGTGAAAGAGTATGATGGGAGAGGGGAGGTGGAGAACTTGTGTAGTGTCCAGTGTGGCAATGAATGGAAGAGCAGCTGCCAAGGAAAAGTCACAGTGTAGCCATCTAGTGGCCACTAAAGGTGTTGCAAAGACATGCAAAAACTGGAGGGGGCTGTTAACATTCAAGGAGCATTTACTGTAGGTTTCTCTAGATATATTAACTCATTTACTGGTTGCCACAACCTTATCAGATTAACATCATTTGCCTCTAATTTGCATATGCAGACACTGAAGTATCTTTGTCAATAAGTTGCCCAACATCACTCTAATATCAAATTTGCAGATGAGACTTGCCCAGAGATGTTTGTCCCCAAACCCAAGCACAAAGCCTCAAAGTGCTTAGAGTAGCCCTGCAGGTACAAAGGACTGGATCCTGGTTCAGTCTTTTGAGAGGTCTCTGGCTGCAACATGACAGAAATCTGAAGGTACAGAAAAGTAAGAATGAAGAGGGGGCAGGCACCACTGTAAACATCCAGGCAAGATCTCCTGTTGAAGCAGAGAAGCAGGGGAGAGGGAAGACTGTCAGAAAATAAAGGGCAACAGCCCCTGCCTCAGGTCTGGATGAATGGGTGTCACTTGCAGAACTAGGGACTTGGGCTGGGGAAGATCAAGATTTCTACTGGGAACCTGAGGTGCCTGTGGCGTTGTTTGTGAGGAAAGGAAGCTAAAGTTGTTCATTTAATTTGTTACTTCTTGTAAATGAATTGAGTAGATAAGGTCCCCATTTCAGTTATTCAACAAATTGTCTTCCAGGACTGTGCTGGACATTTGGACACTACAAAAAGCAGATGAATGTGGTTTCTGTCTCCTGAATCTCCAAAATGGCCATCTTGACCAGACAAAGGAGCCCCATGTATAGGGGTAGCCCATGGGCCCAAGTTAGGGTCTCAGTAACTGATACAAGTGATCAGAAGCAGGTTCACTGCTTATTGTGTTGCAATAAACACAAAAGAACCTGAGACCACTGTGTCTTGTAGCAAGAAGGTGAGACTAATGCATCCTTAGTCAGAGCCATCTCACCGAGTGTCATGGGTAGAAGGGCAGCCACAAATTTTGAGGGTGAGTAGAAGGGATGGTAGAAACTGCAAGGGAGAACCAGTATTGTTCTTAGATATTGAAGGGACTCCATTCACTCCCCCAGATGTGTCACTCCAAGAGACCATAAGCTCTGCAGTGGCACACACCTTCCCTCTTCAGCTCTCTGCTTCACCTGCACACACTCTACACAGAACCCTAGTCTGGGACAGAATTTATAATGGATTTAAAGTAAAAAACCAAGGTTTGATGTCCCAAGGTAACTGTGAGACCTTCCACAAGTACCTCCCTCTCTCTGATCTGTATTTTCTCCTCTAAAAGTGACCCAGTCAGGTCATACCGAGCCAACAGAACCACTGCAAGGCTGCAGTCAGAAAGTACTCTACATACACACAGTAGCTCTCAGATGCCATGTCAAAAAGCACTGTCCCTTCACTGGTTATGGTGGTGCATGCCTTTAATCCCAGCACTCAGGAGGCAAAGACAGGTGGATCTCTGTGAGATGGAAGTCAGCCTGGTCTACATAATGAGTTCCAAGCCAACTGGGGCTATAGGGAGACACTGTCAAAAACAAAAGTCCCAATCACTGGGTTTGGATTTGAGGACAGTCCCTTCTCAGCCTTTTGTTCTACTTCGTTAGCCCTAGGGATCTGGAATATAGGCCCTCCACTAGCCTCTCCCATTACTCTCCCTTCCTCTTCCCCCTCCTCCCTGACTCTTTTTCCTGGGGCCAGCTCCCATCCTCACTACCCTCATCCTGTACCACCCAGCCCACAACTAGAAAGACCTGATTATCCATCAACAGAATATACTACAAAAGTGTGCTGGCCTCAGTGATGCATAAACAAACACACAGGCCAGCTCTGGAATGTCTGCACCTCCAGAGATGCAGGTGTGGGAGGGCAGCTGGGCCCTGCATTCTATGTGTCCACAGGGGTAAGGGGTGTGCCTCTCATCCATCTACCTCCACATGTGACCCTGGGCAGTTCCTGTCCCTTCCACAGTGTCATATTAGTTATCTTGTGATTCTAAGGACTGACTAGGTCTGCTGGTCTTGCATCTAATTCAGTTCACTATGTAATGATGCTACTAATTTTTAAATAGTTAACATGTACTATGCACTGGAATTCACAGAGATCCACCTGCCTCTGCCTCCCAAGTGTTGGGATTAAAGGTGTGCACCACCCAGTTCAGGGCCCCTTCCAGGGGCATGCATGTGTCTACTACCATTGTTCAAAACTTCAGTGCTGATACATGCAGGTTACCTGACTGAGGCCTGGGCTCTTAGTCATCTGTGGAGCATCCAGGTGAAGACAAGATTTCCAGCTCAGACCACAACTGCACTACTAACTGCCCCTCAAGTACTGGACCTATTGGTGTCCCTTTGCAGGGTACTAAACTCCCCATGGCCATAAATGCAGCCCCATCACACACTCTTCTGTTCGTCTCTAGAATCTACCATGCTCAACATCATTCTTTGGCTTCCACGGTGCTGGTGAAAATGGACAAAGTGCCTCTCCTTCCAGGTGGCACACACCAGGCTGCAGGACTGCTTAGTGCAGGAACTGGAGCCTCCTATGCCTTGTCCTGGTTCCTTCATCTTCCATCTTGCTCAGGACTGACAAGGATGGACTCTGTCTCTGTCTCTGTCTGTCTCTAGTTTTTAGCCCCTGTGCATTGTGCCAGCAGCTGAAAACTGAGAGGACAGGCAAGCTGGGGCGCTATCACAAGCCAGGTGTCCTAGGAAGCAAGTGCCTCCTGCCTGAGCCTCAAAGCAAGTTCTGATGGCTCCAGCCCTGTTACTTGCTTGTGGTTGGTCAAGGAGGATGGAGAAGTATATGACTTGGCCACTGGGCTTGGGAGGAGGCTCTGCCCAGCAATTGTCCTGACCTAATAGTCCTTGAAGCATAAGGTGTTTCTGCACATTACCCTGAGTAGCAGGGAGGTAACTTTGGAACGCATCTCTCTCACCTCCCTCCCACACAGGTACCACTCTGTAGACAGAACTCCACAGCCTTTCTCAAAGCCAACCTCTAGGCTGCAATTCCCCTTCAAGCCTAGCTGAAGTCAGTAGTGCTTCACTCTCCCTCCACCTGCACACAGCAGGGTGGACATTTCCTTTCCTGTCTGATTTTTGTGTGACCTATGATGTCACCCTATAAAGTCCCTATGCCTGAAGTGGGACAGGGGAAAGAAAGACTCAAGCCCTATTCCAAGAATCAGGAAGAGCTAGAATTCCCCAAGCAGCAAAACATGCAAGTTCCAGAGCCACGCTTCTCAGGACCTGTGTGTTCTGGTGGAAGGGACCAAATGGACCTGAGGTGACACAAAGAAGTCAGAGGTTCCGACTAGTGCATGAGATTTGCAAGCCAAGGGGAACTCTTTGGGAAACTTGGGGTGGGACTCACTGGGGAGAGCCAGCTGGAAACAGAAGAGATGCTAGACCAAGTGGACCGCGGGCATCGACCTCAGGTGGAGGGGGAAGAAAGGAGACGAGAAACAGAAGATGGAGACCTGAGAGGCTGAGAAAAAGACAAAGAGGAACTGGACAACAGACAGGTCCTGCGTGGAAAGCCACGTAGAAGAATGGGCAGCCAGCCAGCCCAGAGCTTAGGAACCGGTCGGCAGGCCTCGAAGCTCGGTGCGGCCCCCGCCCCCGGCCACTCGGGAGCTCCAGGTCACCTCCCCGGTAGGGGCGGGGCGGTCATTTTCAGCCCCGCCCCCGGGCCGCAGAGGCCGCCCCTAGGGACCGCTGGTGCCGCCCAGTAGACGGTGGGGGTCCCAGCTGGTGCGTTATCAACCTCCTCCAGGAGCGGGCCCTAGCCACCGAGCGGCTGCCAGTCTGAGATTAGGCCCCTGGAGGGTCATTAAGCAGCGGCCTGGCCCTGGCCCAGCCTCCTTCCCTCCTGATCCGGCCAGGCCGCCAGGTGGGAGCCGGCGATAAGGACCAGGGGTCTTGGAGGCTCTGGGCAGGCGTTTCTTACTCCCAGCTCCGATCGAGGCAGGAACATGGAGTGGGGGAGGAGAACTGTAGGTCCGGGTCAGCCCAGCCGCTGGAAGGGCCCCGAGGGTTCCCACAGTCCACACTGAGAGAGAGGGAATGGTGGGTGAGCACCCCAGGCTCTCAAAGCAGAGCAGGGCATCCCCCTCAGCTTCTAGGGGACAAGGTAAGCAGGCAACACCTCACAGGTGACTCAGCTCTGACCCAGGGGGTAGCCTGCAGGGGGTGGGAGGCTGGGGAGTTAGGGGGTCTGACTTGAATCCATCTACACTTCCCAGGAGCAAATGGGGACAGAGGTGAGAAGGAATGTAGTCACCTGCAAGTGGGCCTGGCAGCCAAAAGTTTCCAGCCTGGGGGCTGGAAGAAAGAAAGGGTATTTGTGCTTTAGCAGAGACCTGTACTCTAACAGCCTCTGTCTCTCTAAGTGAGAGAAAACCTGGGCTGGCTGGCTGGTCCTTTGGCTTTGCCTTATGCAATTTTTTTTTTTTTTTTTTTTTTTTTTTTGAGAGCTGGTCTAGAACTCGCTATGTAGACAGGCTGGCCTTGAACTCAGAGATCCATCTGCCTCTGCCTCCCAAGTGCTGGGATTAAAGTCTGCACCACCATGCTGGCTTTATGTAGATCTTGTGTATGGAACTTAGGTCCTCCTGCTTGTGAAACTGGTACTTTACTGACATCTGTTTCCCCCTTAGGGTTTTCCTTTTTCTATTTTTTTTTTTTTTTTTTTTGGTCTTTTTTGAGACAGGGTCACCCTGGAGCCTCAGCTGGCCTAGAACTCACTATGTAGACCAGGCTGGCCTTGAACATTGAACTCACAGAGATCCTCCTGCCTCTGCCACCCCTAGTGCTAGGATTAAAAGTGTGAACCACCATACCCAGCTTTGCCTAATGCTCTAATCAAGGAATACTTCCTAGAGGAAGAGGGAAAAGAAAAACGAATAGGCAGAGTTTAAACCGTCAGAGAGGAGTGAGAAGGTGTGGGTTACAGAAAACCACAGAAAGCAAATTCTTAGAGGAGGAATCACAAAAGCAACCACCACAGTGCCTAAAGCTGAAAGCCAGATAGGGCAGGAAAACTTCCCTGGGTCACACAGCAAGGCAGGGGGAGACCTAGAACAGAAACACTCCCCATTCTCTCCTCAGAGTTCTGCCTCTGCTGCAGGCCAGGGCCTAACCCTTAGGGTAATGATTTGTGGGTCCTCCCTGGGACATTCAGGCAAGCCTTGGACCATAAAGGAATAGCTGTGACAGGGCCACATGGGTATCAGAGGGACTTCTTGGGACAAGAGGTCTCTGGCTGTCCTCTCCACCCACTCCTCTGGATCTGAGAAAGCTTGAGAGGGCGGGGGTATGTCTGTCCCAGGTTATCAGCACACAGAAGGACAGATGCTGTTCAGTGAGACAGGCAGTCACAGAGGTGGGGACAGGTCAGGCAAACAGGCACTCAGCTCAGTCATGCTTTCTCTTCTGCCAGACCCAGTTCCCTGATCGTCATTCCATCCAAAGCTCTCAAGTTAGGACGCTGGTGAGGGCTGGGTCCTATTCTGGCTCTGCAAGAGGCTAGCTGAATCCTCCATAAAGGAGCAGTGAGCTCAAAGTGATAACAGCTCTCCCAAGTCACACAGCAGTTGGCAGAGAACTGAGGACAAGAATTTGGGCTTCCTCAGACTCAGCCCCACAGTTCCCTTTCTCAGCATGTACTGTCTAATAACCCTGAGGGGACTCTGAGAAGGGGATGGATAAGAGATTATCCACCACAAGGTCAGGCAGATGGGGAAGGAGGGGTTTGCTGCTTGGCTGCGTGGGAAAGGCCCAGAATCCCTGTGAAGGGGGAGTGGGGATAGGGGGTGGTTCTTGCAGCACAGAGTGAATGAGCTCCCTGGATCATGAGCTTCTTACTCTTCCCATCATACAGGAAAGACACATCTTGAAACAGATCCGTGCTAGGGACAGGCAGGATAACCAGCTCTTATCAGGGTCTTCCCTTCCCTGGAAGATCTCCTGCCTACTCTGAGCAAACTAAGGGTTTGGTCTGAGGAAACAAGGACCACCCACAGAGAGTTTCAACTCTCCCATGCGTGCCCACACCCAGGCTCCAGAGGAGATGCTTTCCTCTTGTCCCCTCCTAGATAGACCCTCCCTTTCTCCAGTCAGGCTGCCATGGCCCTAGATATATATGGGCTCAGGGATTCCTGGGTAATCTGTAAAGCCACCATAGCCATGACTCTCAGAAGGTGGTTGTCATAATTAAGGAGACCAGGCAAGGCCTTACTGGAAGCCTAAGGGCTATGCCTTAGCCTCAGCCCCAAAATATAAAAAGTCTTTATTTCACGGAAACAAGGGCCACTTCCATAGTTGCAGGAGGATGAGAGGCAAGATGGGAGGGACTGAACTGGGTATCTTTTAAAAGGCTCTTCAGAATTGGATGGGAAACCCTAGGAAGACCCCAGGACCACACCCCACCCAGCCTGTGATCAGCTGAGTCTGAGCTGTAGCCTGGCTGATTATGATTCAGGAGGGCTGAGAGGGTCAACCTGTTTTGGTAGATTCCCAAACAGCAGGGACTGGGTGAGGCAATGGCATCAACCCTAGGTTCTGTATAGCCTGGGGTCTGGAGCCACAGGCCAGCATGTCACACAGGTGTGCTTCGGACCCTGCCCTCCTCCTCCAGCACATTCTCGTAGGCATTCTTGTGCTCACTGGACCTGAAAGAGGAGCCAAGGCCTGCTGAGTCTTCAGCCTCCCTTTCACATCCCTTTCCCCCTCTCCATCCTGCACCAGGCTTTCTCTCCACCAGGCTTTCTCTCCAGAATTAGCATCTAACTCCCACATGGCAGTGACAGGAGGCTTCCCCTGAACACATCTGAGCCAGTGCACCTGAACTAGAGGTTTCTCAGCAACATCCCCACCCAAGCTCCATCCCCTCTTTTGAGTTCCCTACTGAGTCTCCCATGAGCTCCCTTCCCACAGAGTCCTCCCACTCACTTACACTTTCACAACCCCCTTTCCTTATTGAACCTTTTCTCACTGCACCACTACCCTACCCTACCAAGGCATTGTCCCATATCTGAGTCTTCTCACCAAACTAAGGCTTCATTTCCCTCTGGAGCCTTAGAGTCCTCACTTCACAAGACCTTCTCTTCACCAGCCCTTCCCCCCACAGAATCCACTACCCTCCCCAGCTCCCTCAACAGCATCTCACCTGAAGCTGGATGCCACTGAAGAATACCTGCCGTCCATTCCCACCAGGACTCCATCTGCCTTGTTTCCAATGGTCATGATCATGTTCCCAGGCTCCCTGGAGATGGGACTTATCAGTAGGGCTCATCAATAACTGTCCCACCCAAGAAGACGCTATTCTGGGCCCTGGTTCTCAAGGCTCAGGGCATAGAGTGCCCCTGTTCAGAAAGCACCTCTGCTTTCTGAGCCCTGCTGGCACCTGCTTCTGACCTCCTCCTCAGGCCTCATATCCCTCTGCCTGCTCCATGGAGAAAGGGAGGAACACAGAGAGTTACAGAACACTTGACCTAAATCCCTCTCTCCACTGCCTCCATATTCCCTCTCTCAGCCCCAGGACAGACCCAGCAGGCCTCAGAGTACAACCCAAGCTAGGAACAGATGTGGTCAGTGGCCACAGAAGGCAGAGCTGGGCATGAGCATGCATTTCTGGCAAAAAGCGCCTGGCCTCCCCCACAGAAACTGCTCTTGTGAGGCCTGAGAGACCTTTGTACCTGTTCATCTGTGCTTAGACATCCTACAAGTACATCACACCCAATGTTTAACTCAGCTTGTCCTCTGGGTCTTCTGCTCAGCAAGTCTTCTGGAGTCAATTCCTGTCTTTCTTCCTCTAGTGCCCCCTGTCTCCTCCCAAGTTCCTTCCCAGATAGCTCGAAGACCTCTCCCTTCTCTGAGCTGCCTCTGTTGCCTCCAAGTCCAGACTGTCTGACCTCATAACTCAGCTTCCTCATGGCTCACTAAGCCTGAAGACATCCTCACACACCACGCACCTGCACTTGACAGGCAGAGGGACTCAACTAAAGCCAAATCTCATCAGTGTTGCCTGGCCCAACCTTATCAGCTGCGCTCTGGGACTCCCTGTTTCTCCCTCCACCCCTGAACTCCTTGTGCATCCTCTGCAGGCCATGTGAGACTGCTGCTGGGCCCCTGGCCACCAGGCCACCTTGGTGAAAGGTGGAAAGCATCTCCTAAGACAGATGCAGCTTTATCCCAAGAGCTCATTAACCTTCGCTCCACCTCAGTGCCAGGCCCCAAACTCAGGCCTCAGGCCTACTCTTTCCATGCCACCCCGTCCTTCAGGTTTTGGGGTGAATATGCACTGAAGCGTTGCTAACCCTCCAAGGCCAGCTGAGGCCATGCTCTGTATTCGAACTTGTATTGCCCGTCCAGTCTGTATGCCCATAAGACCCTCCGCAGCACATGCAATTGATTCTCCATAAGGATGGGGCCTTCCACTTCAGAAGGAAGGTCAGGCTCCCATCCCAACCCCACACATGGAAACATTGAGACAGCAAAGAGAGAAGATGTTTCCCTCAAACTCATGGGGAGAGGCTGCTAGAGCTGTGGGAATAACAGAGCACAGGAGTGGGAGCCAGAAAGCCTCAGTACTAATTCTGGCAAGTCCTCCTGGGACCTTGAGCCCCAGTTTCCCTTCCACCCAGTGAGAAGACCATAGCCAGACTTTCTGAGATCCATCCCCAACTAGCACAAAGCAGTGGTTCTGGGGCCACCCTGCCCACTGGGGTCTGTCCAGCCCCAGGCCTTCAAGCAACACTCACGGCTCTTCCTGGCACCAGAAGTGATTGACAGCAAAGACGATTGCAACAAGGACCAGGAACACGGCTACTGCAATGAGGCCCTGCATCCAGGGCTGAAGGTTCCCTAGACCTGAAAAAAGAAGGGGGACAGAAGGTCCAGAATAGGCTTGATCTTGTGTCAGATGCAGCAGCCTCAGTGGAGCCAAAAGAGACATCTGAGTGGCTAGAGTAGAGATAAAGCCTGTCTACTCTCTCTGAGTATGAGGAAAAGACAGAGGCCCAGAGCACACTGAAGAAAGCCTGAGAAGCCAAGGGCACAGGCTTCAGGGTCTGCATCTGAGATCCAGGTGCCCAGAGCCTTCTTCCTGCACTCCTCCTGGGGTCAGAGCCCCCAGGGAGTGTCGGGGGTCCAGGGAACAAACAGCACCCCAGATGTCTGGCCTAGGCCCTGCCAGCTGGGAGTGGCCACTCCTCTCCCACTGGTGGCCCAGAGCTGCCAGACCAGGCTGGCATCTGGAAGATCCTGTTCTGGAACAAGAAGCTCTCCAGAAAGACCAAGAGGAGTGAGGTCAACCCAGCCCTGCTCAGCTGGAGTGCAGGGAGCTAAAAGAGGTGAGACTGAGGGGTAGGGAAAAGAAGCTTCCAGATTCAAGCCCCTTCACCTCCTCCAACAGGGTGCCCAGGGCATGGGGGTTAAAGACCAGGTTAAGGCCAAGCCATGAACCCCCTCTGCTTTTTGACCCTTAAGATTTCCAAGAAGTCTCTGCCCTCAGGCCTCTGGTCAAGGAACTCTAGTCTCTCAATGAGCTTGAAGACCTCACCCTGAAAAGGAAAGAAACTCAACAGATAAGAATCCCAGGAGGAAAGAGAGGTTAACAGGAGGTTTGGGAGGGTGTCCTACCTCCAGGCAAAACACCTGTATCCCTAGACCCAATCCTACATTATGAAAGGCTGGGCATTGAAAAACCACTCTGTAACACCCCCACTCAAAAGTCCTCCTTGAAGTTGACCCTAACTCTCCCCTGCTGAAGTGAAGGCCTTGCCTATTCTTGGCACTCTCTCTGAGCCTGGCAGGTACTGAAGAGAGGGAAGATTGTAGAACTCTCAGGGCAGCCCTGGCTTAGCTCCCAGGGTTGCAGATGATATGCAATGTGGTTGCCCTGCAAAAGTCGGTGTTTTGGATTCATCCCTCCCCACCCTGACCAAGAAACAATAGCTCAGACCCATCAATTCCTTGTTTTTATTTATTTTTTATTTTATGTGTTATGAGTATTCCGCTTGTATGTAAGTGTACCACATGTATGCAATACCTGTAGAGACCAGAAGAGGACATCAGATCCCCTGGATCTGGAGTTACAGGCGCTTGTTAGCCACCATGTGGATGCTGGGAACTGAACCCTGGGTACTCTGCAAGAGCAATAAGTGCTTCTAACCGCTGAGCTATCTCTCCAGCCTCAGACTCATCACTTTCTCTAACCAGTGATGCTGAGGCTTTCGGAGCAACCTGGGAGACCCCACCTCCATTTCTTCCTCCAGTGTCTCTTGCAGCCAGCTCCCCCAAACACAATCTTCTGCTCCTCTTTCCATGGCTCTGGGGAGAGCTTATAGAACAAGGAGCAGAGTCCAGGGCAGGAGAAAGTCTGGGACTTGGCCATACTGCCGTGCAGTATAATGTAAGTTACTCAACCTTTCTTGTACTTCAGTTTCTTAGAAAGCCTCCAAGATCTGGAACTTGGAGGTGAAGCTGGTAACACATGAGAACTCAGGAAAGGGTGTCCTAAACATACCTTTACCAGCACCCCTCTGGATGCCAGACTACTTGGTGCAAAGCCCTTCCACACCTCCAACTTGGCAGTAGCTCTGGGAGGTGGGCAGGGTGAAGTTTACTATCCTCATGTCATGAATGAGAAAACTAAGTCTCACTGGGACAGTAATTTCCTAGAGCACAAAGCAAAACAGAAACTGGGCTGGTGAAGAGTGCAGCCATTGTGGGGCCACTCTGGAGAAGTTTTGACCAAGAGGTCAAAGCCATGGGCAAACCTCTGCAACATTTCTCCTCCCCTAGAACAAGCATTTGAGGGTAGCTTGGGCACACTTGAGCCTCATAGCCTCATAGCCCCTGGCCCCTGCTCTCAGGACCCAGCCACCTCTGAGGCAATTCCTGCTATATGATTTGGATCTCGACTCCCACTCTTCCCCTAATCCCCAGACCCAACAAGTCCCCTGCTTCACATCTCCCACTGGAGGAAAGCCAATCACAGACACAGTCTGGGTCAAAGGTCTGTGACTAGCCCAGTACCTACTCCCTCTCCAAAGCACAGGCGTCCCAGGACATCACCCCATCCTCCCTGTGTCACCTGTGTGCAGCCAGCCCTCTCCTCCCTGAAGCCCAGGTGCTCCTGTTCCATGCTACCTTGTTGACAGCTGGCAGGTGGCACTGAGGTGAGCAGACCCAGCATGAGCAGGCTGAGGGCCAACATGGTTGCAGGCAGCTCCCGGGATTTGGTCTACTGCTGGTGTTTGGGCTCCTGGAGCTTCTGGAGATCTGGGGTGTTCGTATGAGATCAGCCCCAGTGCAGTCTGGCCCTGAAGGAGAAGAGCCAGTGGGTTAAGCAGAAAGCGAGGGAGGGAGAGTGGGGAGGGAAGACTGGCAGGTGGTAAGGAGAAACTGCCCTCCCTTCCATGGAAATGAGCTCCCTGGCTGATGCCCAGCCCACCAAATTGGCACTGGAGGCCACTCTTCAGAAGCCAGCCAAGGAAGTGAGCGGGTAGAAGAGAGAGTTGTAGGGGAAGTCCCAGACACCTCAAAGCCTGCACTGCCTCAGAAGTCACACACCCACACCCACACCACCACCAGCACCACCACCCCACCCCCTGCAACTCCCAGCTCACCTTCCCTGGCAGTGGGGCCAGGCTCTGGGGAAAGGTGACACATTGTCACTCCTGCCTGGAATGGCCCAGTGGGTGGAGCTTCTTGGAAGACTGACAGTAGGATTAAGACACTAGCTGGCTGGTTCAAGGAGCCTGGGGAAAACACCCTTATGTTTGAAAGGCTCAGGGAAGACTCAGCTGCCCACTTGCCCCAGAGCCTAGTCTACTTCCGGCTCTCCCCTCATCTGTTCCTGCTCCACCCCTGGGACACAATGTGGTTTCAGAGTCCCCAGCCCTGGCCAGTCCAGTCTGGCTCCCTTAATCCAGCTTTTCTGCAGCCCAGTTAAAGATTTCCTCTTGGCTCCTTGGTCCCTGGTAACTCAGCAGACCTCAGACAAGGTTTGACTTGGTCAGAGGCCTTAACAACTATAACCAAGAGCAGCCTTGAAAAAGTTCACCCATCCCTGGTACACCAACACCACAGAGCCAGCCAGACCCCTCCAAAGAGGCAAAGCCCACCCCTTGTCCTCCAGCACGTATAACATCTACTTGATCCTCTAGGAACTGAGAATTCAAGTACCTACTGAGGCATAAGGTGAGGGCGTGCTGTGACTCCTTGCCCAGAACACCCCGGAATACAGGAGCTACAATACTGAGAGCAATTCAGGCTCCTTCCTCAAGAGGGGGAAGAGGAGCCGCCTTGGAACTGCTTGAATGGGTTCTCTAAAGGACACTGCATCAGCCCTTCCCAGTGGACACTCAGGTAACAGACCAGAGTACCGGCAGGTGCTCGGGTACTTTTGGAAAGCCTCAAGGCACAGTCATCATGCCCATCTGTACCTGAGTGAAGAACATGAAGTATGTGATCCAGGTCTTAAACAGACTAAGTCAAGTTCCCTGGCTGCCAGAAGAGCCAATCTCAAAAAAGTGGGGCTTTACCAAGTTTAATAAGGACAAGTTTGGAAACAAGATAGCTAAGAATTAGGTGGCTCTGGAGTCAAACACAGTTCATGGTGCTGCCTGCCCTGGGTCACACTAGATAGGGTGAAGAACATGAAGTATGTGATCCAGGTCCTAAACAGACTAAGTCAAGTTCCCTGACTGCCAGAAGAGCCAATCTCAAAAAAGTGGGGCTTTACCAAGTTTAATAAGGACAAGTTTGGAAACAAGATAGCTAAGAATTAGGTGGCTCTGGAGTCAAACACAGTTCATGGTGCTGCCTGCCCTGGGTCACACTAGATAGCACATCCTGTCCAAGAAAAAAAGAAGAAATAAGGGAAATGTTGGTAGACTAAGCAGTCTGCGAGCTGGAGCTCACAAACTGCTGCTCAGAGACAGCCCTTTATCTTGTAGAATTCTTCTGCCTTGGTCTGCTTCCTCTGCATATGCATGTATAGTGGGCCTGTGACTCACAAAACTGGGCTATTCTCAGAGGGAACTTTACCTGGTGTTGTAGGGGATCTCTGCCTAAGTTGAACTATGCCTCCCATACCTGTGTATCCTGTTCTCTTTTCTACCCAACAAGGGATAAGAATCTTCAGACACACAGGAAAGCAGGCATGGTGTGTGTTAATGAACAGCCAGGTAACCACTGGTTGGAATGTAAGGAATGAGGTGGAATTTAACAAATATCCATCATGCCTTCCTCAGGGGATTTTAAGGGGACCAAGGTCAAATCTCCATTAGAGAAAATGAAAAGGTCATCAGAGATGCAAGAGGCAGACTTGGGGATGCTGCCAGGGAGTCATACAGCCTGTGACAAGACCAGTAGGCGATGGCTTTGAACCATGCTTAAGGGGTAGAAAAAGCAGGGTGTGAGGGCTGAAGAGATGGCTCAAAGGTTAAGAGCACTAGTACTGACTGCTCTTGCAGAGGACCTGGGTTGAGTTCCCAACACCTACTCGGTGGCTAACAACCATCTGTAACTCCAGTTCCAGGGGATCCGACACCCTCTTCTGGCCTCTGAGGGTGTTGCATGCATGGGTGCACTTAAACATGCAGGCAAAACACTCATACGCATAAAATAAAAATATATATTTTTTAAAGACAAAAAAGAAAAAGCAAGGTGTAGTTTCTGGAGCAGTGACTAACTGGAGATGGGGAGGAGTAAATGACTCCCAGATTAAGTTTCTGGCATGGGTAATTGGGTTGGTAGCAGTGCCTGGGGTTCAGGTACATACATGATTTCCCCAGGATGTAGTGTACAGTGTGTGTGTGTGTGTGTGTGTGTGTGTGTGTGTGTGTGTGTGTAGAGCAGGTGAGACCAGGATGCATGCCCAACACATATCTTTAAAAACTAAAGAGGAGGCAGGATGGAGCAGGAAGACAAAATCCCAGAATACTGGGTTTTTCCAGCAGCCGTGGATAGACAGATCCAAAGAGAGGTGTACGGAGAAGCCACTTCGATGGCACCCACCCCACCAGCCAGTGTCCTCAGTGCCCAGACTGCCACCAATATGAGAACCCTAGTCTCTGCCTTCTACCCCTAAGTACCCCTAACTTCCCTAAAAACCCCAGAGAAAACAAAGATTCCGAGGTCCTTACTTTGGACACAGTGGTGGAGGAAGATGAGCAGGAAGGACACCAGGTGACCAACAGGAGGAAAACAGCTCCCAGGTCAAAGTCCTCAGCTTGAAAGCAAAAACAAGTTGTTCCGGAAAGAGGGGGTGGGGTGGACAATTGGCTTTGAGGCCAGCGTCTGCTCCCTGGAGGCTCTCGCATAGGGAAGAAGGCCATCTCCCAGCCTTGTGGACAGACCTGTCTCCTTGGTAACAAGGTGACCTCCTGCTGTCTGGCTGAGGCCCAAGTCAGGATGGGTCTCAGCAGCCCCCACCCCCCTGAGCCAGACAGCTGTTTCATCCACACTCAGTTCCTCCCTCATGTTCCCAGCCCAGTTCTCACAGTAATCATCTGGCTCCTAGACAAACCTTCCACCTGACTAGAGCTGGTGTGTTCCAGTGTTTCCCAGAGACTCGCCCAACTACATCTTGACTGCCATTCCACTTACTGTCAGCAGGTGGCACTGTGTGGCTCCAATCCCAGGCTGGCGGTGTGGAGGTGTGAACACAGTTTGCAGCTTTAAGATTTGGTAACTGTCCTCCAATTCCCAGGGTTTCAGGGTTAGAGGAAGGGAAGGTGAACACTGGTATATAAACAGGTACTGGTGCTGAAAGCAAGGCATATGGCATGACCAGCGTTGTGATGTAAGAGAGTAGAAGGTAGCTGAATCATTGAGGAAGGGCATCCTGGAGGTGATGCTAAGGTGAAGTTAACCAGGCTGTGCAACTGCACAGAGAAGTATGATGGGAAAGGCCATGCTGGCAGAGCTCAGCCTGAGGAAAAAGCCATTCAAGACAAACATTTCTTTGTCTTTCTTCCTTCCTTTCTTCTTTTTTTCTAGAAATTGAATCAAGGGCCTCACACATGCTAAGCAAGCACTCTACCACTGAGCTACATCCCTAGGCCTCAAGAAGGATGTTCAGCTAGGTGTGGTAGCCCATGCTTTTAATCTCGGGACTTGGGAGGCAGAGGCAGGTGAATATCTGTGAGATCAAGGATAGCCTGGTCTACATAGCAAATTCCTAGGCCAGCTGGGGATAAAGGAAGGTGTTTGATGTTCATTTACTGCTGATGGGAATGCAAACTTGTGCAACCACTATGGAAAGCAGTGTGGAGAACCCTCAAAAAACTGAAATGAACCTACCATATGATCCAGTGATACCATTCCTTGGCATATACCCAAAGGACTCATCATACTGTAGAGATACCTGTACATCCATGTTTGTTGCTGCTCTCTTTACAATCACTAAGAAATGGAAACAACCTAAACGTCCCTCAACTGACAAATGGTTAACGAAAATGTGGTACATCTACTCCATGGAGTTCTACTTATCAGTAAGAAAAGATGAAATTTGCAGGTAAATGAATGGAGCTAGAGAGTGTTAATACTAAGTGAAGAGACATAAATGCAGAAAAGTAAGCAACGTATGTTCTCCTTCATTTGTGCATTGCGCACCAATCCCTTATGTGTGGGTATATAAATTCTGATGTAACAACAGGAGCCAGGTAAAGGCAAAGGATATGTGGCGGTGAAGGAAAAGAAACAAACTGAAAGGGGGACAGTAGGGAACAGATGCTACCTGAGGGAGGTCGAAAAAGTGAGAATAAGCAGACAGGAGGAGAGGAGGAAGGGACATGCAACAGACCATGGTGTGGGGGAGCAGGGAAGTCAGGAAGGGAAAGATAGCGGGAGTTGGGAGGTATTGGGGGAGGGTGGGGATAATGGGGGCACTGTGATTAGGGAGGGAGGGAGGAGGGAGTCTGGAGGGGAGAAAAAAAGAGTGGAGATGAGTGAATCTCGGGGGGCAGGAAACCTAGAGGGAAAAGTGATGCCCTAGAAACCCTATGAGAAATGCACATAGAGTGTCTGAACATTAATGCATTTGTATACCTAGGAGCTGCTTGGCAGGGAACGGAGTGCCAGATAGACGAGGCCTCCCTTACAGTGACAAACATGCCAGATAGCACTCATCGAAGAAGCTTCTTTTTGCAGCAGATGGAGGCTACTGCAGAGTTGCACATCTGGTCAGGCACAGAGTGAACATATGTCTCAGTGCCCAGTACTAGGTGACACATCTGTAGTCAAATCTCTACAACTAAGGCTCATGGAACATAGCAGAATAAGAGATAGAGGGTTAATGCACCCCTCAACTCTTACCAGTGAGGCTTCCTTGTACATTCAGAGTGTGATGCACATAGAAGGCCACAACTGGCCAAGTTTTGGAGAATAAGAGACTGTAGGGTATAGGATGGGACTCCTATATGGAACCTTACCCACCCACGGCTCAGGGACCACTGAGGAAGAGGAGGCAGCATGATTGTAAGAGCCAGGGCTGGTTCATGAACACAGGAAGGTGGAGGCTTCCAAACCACTGGAGGCTGGCTCACGTGCACCTGTGGCAGTGGTGGCATCAAACTTGGGACCCATGTCAGCTCAATTAAACAAGGGACCAAGGGGAGGGGAGACCAGGCAGCGGACCAGCACTAGATTGAGAACTACTTGAGACTGATTGTTGCTGGGTAAGGGAGAGTATGACTTACATACGACCACTGGATGGACTGACTAGACTCCAGTGGATGCATTTACACTGAAGGACCTTTGGGTATAAACACCTGAATGAATAGGACTCGGCATGTATGGCAGAGTGCATAGGGTTCGGTGGGGACATAGGGGGAGGCATGGATGTGGGAGGGAGTCTGGATTTGAGTTGGAAATGACATATGAAATTTAAAAACCTCAATTTTAAAAAGGTGTTCATGTTCACAACATATATATTACTCATTCTTGTAATAGCCTCCCTGTTAATCTTCGCTGCATGCCTGCATGTTCCCAGAGATTATCTTAGTCAGGCTACTCTCAGACCCTAAAATAACATTTATACTTCTGCACAGGTGCCTGAGGAGCAGTCCTCACCCTCCTCTGCAGCCTTGCCTGGCCCAAGACCTCCTGCTCCCCAACCCACTGTTTGATCCTCTATCTGAAGTGTTCTCAACTCCCTCTAAGCAAGCTGATCTTCCAAGTTGTGCTTTAAAAGTCACTTTTTTATTTTTTTGAGACAGGATCTCCCAGTAGCTTCAGTTGGCCTGGAACTCACTATGTAGACCAGGCTGGCCTCAAAATCACAGAGATCTGCCTCCTTCCCTGAGTACTGGGATTAAAGGCGTGTACAGCTACGCCTGGTTTAAAAGGTTATTTTCTTCAAGACTTCTTTGGCCTTTCCTTCATCTGAGTCCTCTCTGCCCCTCTATTCACAGTCATTCTCACAAACTGCAATTACATGTTGATTTATGCATTTGCATATTTAATACCAGTTGCCTTCAAGGGAAAAAAGAGTGACTTTTTCAGCCCCAGCGCACAGCACTGAGCACTGTGCCTGCACGCACACTCAAATAATTTTTATTTTATTCGATTTTTGAGATTTTCATACAATATAGCTTGCTAGTACTTAGATCCCCTCCTCTATCCACACCCCCCCGCCCCTCCCAATTTAATGTATTCTTTTATATATATAAAATGGCTTATAAAGTCTGATTTGTGTCCCAAAACACACTCAAACATTTTATAAAATTAAATGACAGTATATGCAGTGCCTGCCTTTGGCCTGGCAGAGAGCAGAAGCTTGGGTAGAGAATGCTACATAAACTGATTCGCTCCAGGTAACCCCTTTTCTCTACTTCTAGCTGCTGGGCTGGCACTGGGGCTGCCCAGAATCTCTGTGTAAGTGAGCATGCTGTCACTGTTCCTCCTTGGAGCTGTCCAGCAATAGGGAGAGGGTGTCCCAGAGAGGCAGTCTGTCCCTATAGGTGTGGCAGAGAAAGCCTAGGATCAGGCCACCCATGGGGGCATATTCAGAGTGCTCTAACTCTCAAGCTCTGAGGAAGCAGGCTGGTTGGGATTGTGGGGATTCTCCACGTACACGCGATTTCACTCACACAGGTCTCCTTTAATTAGCACTTTAATTTTATGAACCTGGATAAGGAAAACATTACATCTATTTTTCACTAAACTATAAGTGAAATTTGTCATTTTCTTTCATCAGGAATCAAGGCTGCAAACCACAACCCTCTTATTCTTTCCTGCCACTCCACAACTGCTGCAGATATAAGGATGTATCTCCCATGCTTAGCGCTAGATTACTATAATAGTCACTGGAACTTTCACAACTATGGTCAGATACATTATAAAGATACACTTAAAAATTACTGTATCACAAACATACTTTTTTTTTTTTTTTTTGGTCTTTTTGAGACAAGGTCTCCCTGTAGCACAGCTGGCCTGGATTCACTAAACCAGGCTAGGCTCGAACTCACAGAGATCCGCCTGCCTCTGCCTCCTGAGTGCTGGGATTAAAGGCATGGGCCACCATGCGTGGCTACAAACATACTTTTAATATTTTGATAACTGCCTTTCAGTTATCAAAGAGATAACTCAATTTGCTTTCCAGTGTTATACATTTTATTTTATGCTCTTAAAAACATTTCTTTGAGAAAGAGTTCAAGGGGCCAGTGGGGTAAAGCACTGCTATGCAAGCCCAATGGCCCGAGTTCTATCCTTGAAACCCACACAAAGGTAAAAGGAGAGAATGACTCCACAAAATTGTCCTCTGACCTTCATATGAGCACCATGGTATGTGAGCTGACACATACATCATCCACACACATACACATGAACACACACACATACACACACACACACACCTAATAAGATCTTTTTAAAGAAAAGAAGGAAAAAGAAGAGAGAGGAGGAGAGAAAGGAAGGAAGGGAAGAGGGAGGGAAGGAAGGAAGGAGGGAGGGAGGGAGGGAAGAACGGAAGGAAGGAAGGAAGGAAGGAAGGAAGGAAGGAAGGAGGGAGGGAGGGAGGGAGAGGTAAGGAAGGAGGAAGGAAGGAAGGAAGGAAGGAGGAAGGAAGGGGGAAGGAAGGAAGAAGGAAGGAGGAAGGAAGGACAAAGGAAGGAGGGAGGGAAGGAAGGAGGAAGGAAGGAAGGAAGGAAGGAGGAAGGAAGGAGAAAGGAGGAAGGAGGGAGGGAGAAAGGAAGGAGGAAGGAAGGAAGGAGGAAGGAGGGAGGAAGGAAGGAAGGAGGAAGAAAGGAGGAAGGAAGGAGGAAGGAAGGAAGGAGGAAGGAAGGAAGAAGGAAGGAAGGATGGAGGAAGGAAGGAATGAGGAAGGAGGGAGGAAGGAAGGAAGGAGGAAGAAAGGAGGAAGGGAGGGAGGAAGGGAGGGAGGAAGGAGGAAGGAAGGAGGAATGAAGGAGGAAGAAAGGAAAAAAGAAATTCAGCCCATAGGCTTCACCAGATGGAACAAAGAGTCCATGGTACAAAAGAGTTCAGGAGTCCTGACTTCGGAACCCTAAGGCAGGTCTGCTCAAGGAAATGTCAAGTAATCTCTAGGTCAAATCTGGAGAAAGATTGGTGACTCTCTAGACAGAGGCTTTCTGGTGCTTAGAGCTGGTGCTATCATTAGGAGAGACACATAACTCAGCCTCACAAGGGGCCCCAGTGCCAGAGCTGGAAGGGGCAAAAGATTTCAGGCTGGTGCCAGCAGAGCCAAGGAATCCACTGGCTGTGGCTCCCGGGTCCTAGGTGACCCCACTGGGCCAGGGAGATTTATGGCCAGGACTCCCCAGTCGAGGCTATCAATCAAACCCTCCTGCTGCCTCCTCATTCAGCCAAGAAAGCAGAGTGGGCCGCACCAAATCCTCTTCAAGCAAAGGAACCAGGGCCAAATCTCTCCTGGTGGTTCCCAAACACAGCTCCACTGCCTCACCAAGGCTCCAGGCCAGTAAACCAAGCTGGGGTAGAAGATTCTAGAATCAAGTCTCTCCTGGCCTACAGGCTCACCCTGAATAATGCCATCTTGCTCTTCATTTTTCAGCTGGGGGAAGTGTGACCCAGAAAGCTTCTAAGTTAAAGCCACATAGTAAGTAGGAGATATAGGACCAATCCCAGGCATCCTATGTATAGCCCAGGGCTCAGCCCTTGTCCCCAGAACTTACTTATTGCTAATTTTGCCCAATAACACCCCAGGTACTTTCATTCATTCATTTACTGCCTACGAGGGGACTAGAAATGCAGTGAGCAAGACAGACCTTACACAGCTGGGAAACTGCAATCACAACACCTGGGTATGGCAGTAACGCCTATAATCCAACACTTGGGAGACTGAGACAGGAGAATCATTGCAAGGTCAGGCCTATTTAGGCTACATAGTGAACTCTAGGCCAATCTGAACTACAAAGTGAGACCCTACATCAAAAAAAGGGGGTGGGGAACTGGAGAAATGGCACAGTGAGTTCAGCTGAAAGTAAGCAAGCAAGAGGTTCAGCAGTAGGAGAGGACTCAGGAGGCAAGGACAGCAAATTAAAAGCCCTGAGAAGGGAGCATGTGGGGCTGCTGCAGTGCCTGGGAGAGGAGAGGGCAAGAGGCTGAAAGGTGCAGGTGTCCGCTCCTTTGGGACCTTGTGAGTAACTGTAAAGACCTCCTAGGCTTTTACCCCAGAGGGGACCAGAAAGCCACTTGAAGGGTTTTGAGCACAAAGAGACATGCTCTGGTTTCTGGGTTGAGAAAAAAAAAACCCTAAATTGTAACAAAGGTAGGCCAGGGAAGCCTGTTGGAAGCACATGCAAGGTTTCCAGCCAAAGATGGGGAGCAGCTATAGACCTAGAAAGATGTGGGCTGAGTCCGGGTCTCTTTTGATGGTAAAGCCAATGTGATATGAAACGTGGGATAAAAAGTAACTGGGGGCATCAAGAGGATGGTAGCCTGCTGGGCTTGAGCAGGCTGAGGAGGTAAGGCAGCCTTCCTAGCTTAGCCTTCTACTGTTTCCAGGACCTCCCAATAGCACCACAAACTGAGAGCCAACTGTCAACACAAGTCTTTGGAGGACAGCCCCGACCCAAAGTATAATGGATGAGTAGGAATTTACCAGAACATAGCATACAGCCTGACTGATGGTAGAGTGTGTGTTCAGTAATTTTATTTTTACTAAATGAGGTGGTATGATGTTTGACTTATTTCATCATGGCCCACTGTTGGGACAGGGACACGGGGAGGGATAAAAGTATAGAGGAATTAAGATTTCCCACATTGACAAAGTTGACATTGATAATAGAGTCATCAGGTAAAACACTTGGTACCTTTTTTAAAAGGCAGATTCAGTGATGTATATCTGTATTCCAAGCACTCCTGAGAGATGAGAGGCAGAGACAGGAGAATCACACTGAAGCTCAAAGCTGGCAGGCTGGCTAAATAGAGTACACAGCATGGCAGAAACAGGAGAGACCCTGTCTTAACAAGTTGGAGAGCAAGAACCAACCAACTCCAGAAAGTTGTCCTCTGATCTCCACATGTTCTCTCTCTCTCTCTCTCTCTCTCTCTCTCTCTCTCTCTCT
>NW_008327506.1:187501-220983 GCF_000622305.1 Nannospalax galili
TTTTGTCTTTTTGAAGCAGGGTCTCCCTGTAGCCCCAGCTGTCCTGGAACTCACTATGTACACCAGGCTGGCCTTGAACTCACAGAGATCCACCAGCCTCTGCCTCCTGAGAGCTGGGATTAAAGGTGTGCGCCACCATGCCCGGCTGATTGACCTCTTTTAAATGTACTGAAAAGCTGAAAGGTATCTTGAAGACAAAAAGAAAGAATGAGGAGGGAGAGAAGAAGGAAAGGAGGAAGGGGAGGAGGAGGAGGAAAGGGAAGAAGTGAGGGAGGAACACAGGGAGGAAGGGAGGGAGGGAGGGAAGGAGGAAGGGGAGGAGGAGGAGGAAAGGGAAGAAGTGAGGGAGGAACACAGGGAGGAAGGGAGGGAGGGAGGGAAGAAGGAAGGGGAGGAGGAGGAGGAAAGGGAAGAAGTGAGGGAGGAACACAGGGAGGAAGGGAGGGAGGGAGGGAAGGAGGAAGGGAGGACCCATGTTGCTAACAGATGAAATTGCAGGAAGGAAGGCAGGGAGGGAAGGAGGAAGGGGAGGAGGAGGAGGAAAGGGAAGAAGTGAGGGAGGAACACAGGGAGGAAGGAAGGCAGGGAGGGAAGGAGGAAGGGAGGACCCATGTTGCTAACAGATGAAATTGCAGTAGTACTGAAATGAGCTACAGAGCTTGAGTTGTAATGGGATGAATGTAAGTTGAAATCCCTGGCAGTGTGACTTCAGTGAACCCCTTCTGTCTTGGGTCTGAGTTTATCCACCTGTATAATGGGGACAACACTAGCCCCTTCTCCTTGGGCTTGTGGGAGGTTGAAAGGAGATAGTGAATGGAAGGCCCTGGGCCAGTGCCCAGCAGAAGTTAGGATGCCTCCTAACCTGAACGACGCCCCCAATTGGCATCTCAAAACTAAGATGCCCAACATGAGCTCTTGAACTCATGCCATTGAACTTTAGACCCTCCACAGCAGACCTCAAGGTTATCTTTGATTTCTCTCTGACACGCCCCACATCAGGTCATCAGTAAAACCTCTTTGCTCTTTCTAAACATGTCCACCCTTCTAATACTTTGTATCCCCTCCCTTTCTCTGCTTATGCAAGACCCATGTTGCAGGCTTGTGGTAACTACCTACTACCTGGTCTCCTCACTTTTGCTTTTCTCCCCAGTCTGTTCTCAACATGGCAGACAGAAATTCAAGTCAAACCATATTTCCAATCTATGCAAAATGTAAAGGCCCCGTCCTCAGGACGCCCTAGCTGCCCTGTGCAGTGCCTCTCTGGCCTGTTTTCTCTCTTCTCATCTTCATTCCAACTATTCCTGCCTTTGTTTGTCCTTGTCCATGTCAGGCCCACTTGGACCACAGGGCCTTTGCACTAGCTGTGCTCTCCCTTTCTCCCCAGATGTCTGTGTGGCTTTCTGCTTATTTCCTTCAGAACTTGACTGCAATGTCACCTCATCTCTAAGGCCTTCCAATTCAGACCTAAACTCTACAAACTTGGCCCTTGATACCAAATTCCCTTTTCAGCTTTACTCCTTGGCTTTTCCACTTTAGTTTACTCCTTGGCATTTATCCCCACCAAATTCACTATATACTTAACATATCTACTGTTTATTCTCCCTTTTTCTACCAGAAAAGTACTTTAATCACTATTCAGTCCCTGGCCCAGCAAGTGGGAGATGCTAAGGCAATATGGTCCACATTTAAAAAGCAACAGTTTAGGGGTGATATTAGGGGAATGAATGCTGACGCCCCTCCAGTCACACCAGCATGTCTACCTCTCCCCTCCCCTCCCTACTCTAGCCGATCAAGGGATGAGCCACAGGTGCTAAGCACAGGCATCTTTCTCTGCTGGAGATGGGACCAGGAAAAGGCCAAGCAGGGGAATGGCCTATTGCAGGAGTTTCAATCTTTTGTATGCCATTGACCTCTTGGGCAGTGCAGTAGAACCTATGAAGTCTTTTAAAAAGAATGCCTTGAGCCAGGCGTGGTGGTGCACGCCTTTAGTCCCAGCACTCGGGAGGCAGAGACATGCGGATCCTCTGTGAGTCTGAGGCCAGTCTGATCTACAGAGTGAGTTCCAGGCACCTGGAGCTACAGGGAGACCCTGTCTCAAAAAAGCCAAAAAATAAAATAAAATAAATGCCTTAAATGCATAAAGTTAAAAAAAACCAGAATTATAATGAAAACCAATGAAACAGAAATACAATTATTGTTTAAAGTATCTTTAAATGCTATGCTATGATATAATAGCTGGGCATAGTAGTGCATATCTATGATCCCAGCACTTAGGGGGCCAAGACAGGGGGATCACAAGTTTGAAGCCAGCTTGGGCTACATAGTGAGATTCTGTCTCAAAAAAAAAAATACTTGCCATAGTTTCAAAATGGAAATGATCATAAATGATATCTCAAGATTATCTACCACAACTAGAATATGATTTCCATTGGTGACAAAAGTCCCAGACACTGGTGACCTTACTACAATGGGCTTTTTCTATGTCAACGAATGATGAAAAACTGTTTAGTGAGAGCCTGGTGAAAATAAAGATGTCATCTCTTTTCCTACTCATGTTTGTTCTGCCTCAATTCTCTCTTCAGATATCTATGGACTCAAGTTTGAAAAGCACTGCTCTGGAGAGGGCCCAGAGCAGGGCTGGGAGGCCAAACATCCATCCCCTATATGTGTGATACATCGTTTCCTGACTGCAAAATGAAACAATGATCATTGTACATTCTCACAGGGGCTGTTGAGAGCCTTCAGATGTTTCCAGTTGGGTGGAACCACTACCCTGTGCCATTGGAGGGGCCACTGCAGACCAGTAATACACCATCCCGGTACTAAGCAGCACACCAACAAATAGGGAGAGGAAGCAAGACACCCCCAGGGGTGCATAGGGGACAGCTTCCAGATACAGCTTAACAGATGTTGGGAGTTCAAAAAGAGAAAAAAGAAAAAAAAAAGGGACCTGGTCCATGAGGGCAAATCATCAGTGATGCTCTAAAAAGGTTCTAATGCTATTGCTGATGGTAGGAGTCGACAGAAAGTGTCAGGCACAGCAAAGGTACAGTGTGGGAAAGGAAAGAAGATTGGGAAAAGATGGGGTTATGTTTTCTCTATGTTGATCTTGAACTAGGCGATTCTCTAGGACAGTGCCTAGAAAGTGCAGGGACAGCCCAGGACCAGCTTGTTGCCTTCTCCCTCATCTCTGCGAGTGCTCCAGAGCTCTGTATACCATCAAAGTGAGTGATGGCAGGCTAATCATGGACATCTGGGTCTGAAGAGGGCCCCTTGTCTCTCTCTGAGGACCCTCCAGCAAAGACAAGAACAGGACAAAGGCTCCCCTCCCCCTGGCCTGGGACTGCCCTCATTAGCATCATGCAAAACCTGCCAGCAGGCGCCCTGCTTGCACAGCTCAGTGCAAAACAGCCTGGCAACTGGACAGGCCAGTGCATTTGGCACAGCCCCAACCAGCAGATGTGGACCCTGAAGGGCCTATGGCCAATACCAAGGAACCGCCTCCCCCAAATAAGCAAGACAGGCAGCCACTGCCTTATCCTGCCTGCCTGCCTGCCTGCCTGCCTAGGGCCTCTGCTTGCATAGATTGTCACACTGGGGCAGCTAAAGCCAAAGGGGAGAGAAGCATATAGTCCCCAAAGGAGACACCTGTCTCCAGGAGCTAGGCAACAGAGATAGCAACTATTACTTGTGTCTAGACTCTTAGGGAAGGATCACAGCAGCCCAGACCAGGCAGGCTGGTCTGTAGGTGCTTGGCTGAGACTGATGCATTGTCAGACAATAGGACAGACAAGCTGCTAGCACTGGCCCCGAAGGACTGCAGTAAGGCAGGTGAGGTTCTAGGCAATCCTCAGAGAGATTGGCTGGGGGGTTGGGGCTGGGGCTAGGAGTGCCTATGTCTGTCTGGATCCCACCTATTCAGGGGCAATGGAGGCGGGGGTGGGGGTGATGGGCAAGCCTGATAGCTCATTGAACGTGAGGCACCCAGGGATTGCTGGAGAGAGGAGTGGGAGCGCTGAGAGACAAGCCTCCCACAGCCTGTGTGGGAACTGCCGGAGGGCAGAAGGTCCAGCCCCTTGAGATCCCACGTAGCCTGGGACCCAGGAGCACCGAAGGTCCCAGGCTGCAGCTGGGTGAGCTGTGAATTAGGAAGGGCTGGGGACCCTGAGCTGCGGGGCTCAGCTGGCCCGGCTGTCACAGGCATTGGGTGGGAAAGGGTTTTCTAGCCTGGTCCCGTAACTCTCCTGGATCTCAGACAGGCAAGGGTCTTGGGAGACTTTGTCACAGGGTGGCAAAGGGGTAGGGGCAGGGATAAGCGATGTTATCAACAGATCACCATCTGCGTAACTGAAATTGAATGAAGGCACATGGAGTCTCCCCCAAATCAAAAAACTCATGAAATAACCTACAGAAAAACCTCCCCAGTAAATGGGCTATCCTCTGACCGCCCCCCCTCAGAGGAGTCTCAACCCAATGGTCTGGGGCAGGGGATTGTCCCTCTGTGGTAATTATGGTATTATCCAGAGTTTACTTGCTGTGGGGCAAAGGGCTGACTCCCCAACAGCTTCTCTCTGACTTCAGCCTTTGACCTCTGAAAATGGTAGTATCCCCTAATCTTGGGTTATTGAAAGGATGCCAACCCTTAGGGACTTCTGTTCTCTTTCTAAGCTTTCCAGTCCTGGAATCTGGGCCCTCATCTTAACTATGTCAAATGTATGTTCTTTCCAGAGGATGGGTACCCAGTCAGCTCCCTCTGATACATCAGTACCCTGGCTTCACTGACTCATGGGGGCATGCATTTCTACAGACTGGAGTTTGAATAGGTAGAGAGTGGGGAAGTATAATTGGGATTTTAAAAAAAGATCTGATTAGGGGTTGGTTCTAGCGGATTCTGGGCTCTTGCGTTTCTTGCCTTTTACAAACAGGGTCCTGCAATCATAGCCTTGATTCTCACAATCATGGCCAGGTCTTGGTGACAACAGAAAGCCCTTCCCAGCCTCATGTCCAGCAGGTCATCATAACATGCTGTGAGCATTGTGGCTCTCTGACTCCTCACTGGTGTCCCTGTCTCTAGCTGCCCTCTACTGTATCTACCTACAAGGTCTCTAAAACACATTTCTGACCATCCTCCTACCTGCTTACAATCCTCAGTGTGGCTCTCGCTACCTTTATGGTACTCAAGATCTCTGGTGACCAGGCCCCAAAGTTTCTCAAGCTGAACATTTCCAACACACACACACATACACACACACACACACACACAGGATCAACTACAGACCACAGCCCTAAAGTATACCCCACCCTTCCCAATGTTGCGTGAATGGAGATTCATACCATTCTTGCCACCCAACTGCCGTCCCTCTCTGCACACCTGATAGATCCCTGCTTATCCCTCCAGAGCGAGCATTCTCTAGGACACCTTCCGTGACCCCTAAATGAGTCATACTCCTCTCCTAGTTAACCTCTAAAATAGTCTTTAATGTGATGGCTTTAACTACCCAACATGGCCTAGCTTAGCAAAGAAGACATTACATGGCCAGCAACCTGACAGATGTAAATCTTAACTGTTCAACAGCCAATAGCCAGTAGCCACACTCTTTGCATTTAAGTTCATTCAAATTAAACAAGATGATACATCATGACTCCCAGGCAGGCTGTGGCTAGGGAGACCCTGTCAAAAAACAATGAATAAAAAAAAAAAAATTAAACCCGTTGAAAAACTCAATTACTTGGTGTGGTAGTTCCACTCCAAATGCTAAAGAGCTACATGTATTCAGCGGCTGCCATGTTAGACAGGCCACATCTAGAACATTTCCATCAGTTCTGGAAGTTCTAAGGACAGCACTGACCTAAGGAGGTGGTAAAGTACCGGGAAACCTAGGGCTGGTCAGCTCAGCCTGGTTCTTACAGCAGGCCCCTTGTCTCTCTGAACCTCATTTTCGTCATCTGTGCAGTGCACACACTGTGCAAGGCCAAGCCAAGCCAGCACTTGACAAGGACCTTTTGATAGATTCTATCACCCGCTGTGGTATCATGCCCATGGGGACCTGGGAAGCCTATGGGCAAGAAGAGCCCTGATGAGCAACCAACCTGCTTACCCTCATATGCCAGCAATTCTGGAGCAGGAAATAACCCATGCAAGCTTGGCCGGCAAGCCTCTCAGGAAGGCAGGGCTTACAGAAGGTGTGGTCAGTGTGTCTCACCACAGGCTAATGGGCCAGCATGGGCCTGAAAACTCCAGTTCACACTCCTGGTCCCAGATAGAGGCCCCAGCAGGGCCTAGAAGAAAGAGGAGGAGCTACAGAGGCTGACCCACAGAGTAGGGGAAGATTAGAAACTGGAGAGTCAGAACCCCAGCTATCAGCACTGCCTGTCCTCCCCCACTTCCTCTCTTCGAACTGATCACATCCTGTTATTGTGTGGACAGAAAAGTTCAGGAGCTGGGGAGGGGGCAGGGTTCAAACCAAGCCAGTGGGGAGAGGTGGAGAAAGGAGGAGCCAGAAGGCATGTCTCAGTGATAATGGTAACCTAGTGTTGCCTGACCCCAGGTGGCCTGGGCAGGAGTATGGACCCAAGAGAGAGGCCAGCATTCCTGGAGCAGTTTGTTCCACCACCAAGAAAAGTTACTGGTACTCAGGACAGGAAATGGAACCTCCTCCCGGAAACCTCCCAGCCTCCCCCTCAGGCCCCTTCAGTTCAGCACACAGTTGCTCAGGGTCCCCGTTGCCAGAGATGGGCCACTCACACCCACTAGGGAGCCATTAGGCCTCTAGAAAGCCACTGAGCTTCTCCTTTAACACTTGCTTCAGAGTTCTTCCCTATGCCCACTCCCACCCAGCCCATGAGCCTCTGGAGTCAGTCACATGGAATCAAGGATGGGTGGTCCTTGCTGGCTCTCCAGTATTGCCAAGCATGGAGCAAGCCCAGAGGAAGACCTGCTGCTGGGGTGGTTAATGTTCCTGTACCACCACCACCACGCCTTCACTCTCTTCGCTCATTCCCAAGGACAGCCCCATCCTGGTCCCACTTTCAGAAACAATAATGCTTCCTTTCTATAAAAGATAACCACTTTACATATATTATTTCAAAGTCCATGATAATCATTGAGGATATGTGGTAATATCTTCATTTAACAGATAAAGAATCTAAACATCAGAAATATAAAGTCACACAACTGGTCCACTCAGCAGCAACACCGGAACTTAAACCCAAGTGATTCTGATCTCAGGCCAAACATTTCCAGGGGCCTGCTTGCCTTTCCTGCTCACTTCCACCAAGGCCCTGGTTCCTCCCCTTCATGAACTGTGTCACATCAACTGTCCTTACCCACTATCCTCACTGTTGCTGCTAATCCTGTCCTCCTACCAGCTATTGCTACCAGCAAACTCTCCACCATACACAGAGATCATTCCTGGTTCTGGTTCTAAAGCTGCCATCTTGCCCATAGAAAAACCTGCCCCTGACCAGACCAAAACTGACCTGTCCACCTGTCCCGATCCAGTTCAGGAATGACTAATCTACCTTTCCCTGGCCAGTCCAAGATTGACCTGTCCATCTGCCCTTGACCAGCTCAGGAATATAGTTCTAGGCAGGAGGCACTGGACCAGATATCTACATAGAAAGGATTCCCCTTCCTTCATAACCGGCCTTCCCTGGTGCCCTCAGAACTGAGGCCTGGTGATACAGAGGGAGGGTACAGGAAGATAAGGGCTGTTAATTGTCAATTGGAAAGAGACCTAGGTCCCTTGTACCCTAAAGCAGTGAGACAGGGCTAAATTAGACTTTATCTTAGCCCTGAGGGGCTGTGTTTCGATGTGAAGCAAATGAATGAGCAAACAGTACAGTGAGAAGGGCCAGGATACAGGGAGTCCCCTAGGACACAAAGGCGGCACCTAGCTTTATGGAGTCAGGACAGCTTCCTAGATTTCAAGGGCAAGTCAATCAAAGGAAAGGATGATGGCAGAGAGCATGGATGGCTGGACTGTGAAAAAGAAGCAAAAAGTGAAAAGAACTGTGAGGTCATAAAACAGAATAATGTCTAGAACAGGAAGAAACAATAGGAGCAACTCAATAGGAGCAATCGAATGAGGGAAGGTATGGAGTGTGGCTCAGTTAATAGAGTGCTTGCCTAGCATGCACGAAGGCTTGGGTTTGATTCCCATCATCAAATAAACTTGGTGTGGCAGTGCACACTTGTAGTCCCAGCACTCCAGAGGCAGAGACAGGAGGATCAGAAGTTTCAGGTCATCCTCAGCTACATAGTAAATTTGAGGCTAGCCTAGGCTACATGAGACCCTGTCTCAAAAGGGAAAAAATGAGGTGGTGAAAAATGAAAAGGAACAGATCAGCAGAAATATTTCAGGCGAGGCTTCAGGGTATCATCGTTTCCCTATGCAGTCAGAGGATTGCTGGCCTCAGGACTAGGCTGCCTACCTGCCACTATGGGATGTAGGGCCTTAGAAAGACTCCTTTTCTGTCTTCCCAGATGACCTTGGAGGGCTAGGCTTCTCTCTTCATAGCCAGACTTCATAGGCTCTCTCTGTCCTCATTACATAGAAAGGCTTGCCTCTCCTGGGGAAAGTTCTGGGATGGAGGCAGTGCAGCCCAGGATGCTCAGGCTGCGGCCTCTACTTCCTGATGCTGCTCTCTCCCAGCTATCAGTTGACTCTGTTGATAAACCCAGTCAACTCAGGCCTATTCTTGATAAGCCCTCAGCTGTACTAAACATACCTAGCAACTTCCTCCACCCCAAACACGCTTCTTCCTCCCTTTCTCCTTTCTTTCTCTACTACCATAGCAATCCCTTCATCCTGCCATTTGGGTCTGTGAACATAAGTCCGTAGCCCGCTACCATTTGTTTCCCCAGCCAATTCATACTATTCACCTGCCCAAGTGCCTCCTTGCCCTGGGCCAGGGAGAGACACATCTGAGGAGCTTCCCTGTAGGATCATGACATTCACAATCCTATGTTCCATAGTGGTAGGTAAGCAGGAATTCTCTGGTCCCACAGAGAAAGTTTGGCACCCCATGACCTTGCCTGAAGTATCTCTGCTGATTTCTTTCCTTTTATTTCTTACCACTGGTTTTTCAGTTTGTTTTTGTTTTGAGACAGTGTCTCTTGTAACCCAGGTTAGCCTCAAATTCACTCTGGGTTAACACTATTCACCTCCCAATTTAAATAATCAGCCTGTTTACTATGTGTCTTGATGTTCACTGACCCCTCCCCCAGAATGTAAGTGCCACAAGGACAGTGATCATTGTTTTGTTCAATGGTGGACCCCCAGCCAATAGAACAATATCCCAGGAGGTGCTCCATAAATGCTTATTAAATGAGAAAAGGCAGCACTGAGTTGGAGGGGCCCACCCTGAGAACCCCCAAGGGATCAAATAGTCCATATGCAGTGACCTCCTCCAGATCCACAGTCCCTGCCTCAAATTCCATTTCTGAGACTCCAGGGAAGCCCTCTCAGGTGGTAAGGAACCTGCTTGCCACAGGCCTTCACTGGAGCCTCCCAAAGTCTTCAATGTTCCTTCTCTCTGAGCTCCCAGTCCTCAAGAGCCAAGCGTAAAGAGGCCCCTCTGTGAGGCCCTGAAGAAAATCCCAGCACTTGGGAGGCAGAGGCAGGCGGATCTTTGTGAGTTCGAGGCCAGCCTGGTCTACATACTGAGTTCCTGGACAGCTGGAGCTACAGGGAGACCCTGTCTCAAAAAGACAAAAAAAAAACAAAAAAGAAGGGACACCCAAAAGGGGGCCTCCTTCCTCCCTACCAGCCTTGCCCTGAGGGTAGGGACTTGATCCCACTTTCTAATGTCCCCCATTATCAGGCTCCAGGGTACAAAGCGCAAACATAAAGTCCATAAAGGCCCCTTTGTAAAACTTTTATTTAGAAATCTTCCCCATATAAGCTTATATATGTACACACACCATCATCACCACATTTTTTTTTTTTTTTTTTTTTTTTTTTAAAAAAAAAAAAAAAAAAAAAAAAAAAGAGGACGAGGCCTCTGGGCTCTACAAACGTCAAGGTACCCAGAGAAGTTACTCCTCTTCTGCAGAAAAATGCAGAGACCAACACAGTTCATCACATACAGTACGACACTGACGGAAAGTGCTGGGCCTGCCCACAGACACAGCGCACAATGTACATAGGCTGGGGCAAGCCTTCGGCAGAGGGTCATGTACCATTGGGATCCCAAGTACGGCTAGACCCAACAAAAGGCTGAAATAGCTGTCGGCTGACTACAGTTGCTGTGCCCTTTGTTTTGTTTTGTTTTGTTTCGTTTTCTGGAAAGGGATAAAGGTTGTACCATCTTGTCATTTGCCGCCACAAAAACAAAACAGGAATTCTTCAAATGTGTGATTCTTTCGGCCATTACAGTCATCTTTGTTCTCCTCAAAATGTTTTCTTACCTTTACATTTTTCTCCTTTTGTACAGATACTATTCTTGGAATGTTGCCATTTTTTTCAAGGGCAAGGAGGAGGCAAAGAAGGAGAGGGTGATGGGCATGGAAGGTGAAAACAGAATGTGAGGTCTTGTTCTTACAGAGACCTAAAACCTGACCCTTCCCTGTCCAGACCCTTCCAGAACTGCTGACAGTATATAGAAACTGCCTGTGTTCCCACTCTCAGGAGCCTGTCCCTTGCCATGGAATGAGGCAGAAATTAAGATTAGAGATAGCGCAGGCAAACATAACCTGAATTCATGACCTAAATTACCCAAATGCCAACTGTCCAAAGCCTCAGTTCTGGCTGAAACCTCACTGTAGGGCTGGCACTGAGGGCCACAGAGCTTCGTTTGTGTCTGTGATGGGGATGGAACCTAGGACTAGCTTCATATGTACTATGTAAGTACTCTACCACTGAGCTATGACTGCAGTGCACAACAGAGGTCTTTATGGACTTGAACTTCACTTTCTCGATTGAAATCAGCCCATACCACCTAGGGTATTTATACTCATGACACTGCAAAGCTGAGAAAGGGAACACAATTTAAGCTCCCAAGAGATGTGTGATCCCTCATAAAATCTACCCACCCATTCACACATCGACATTTTTTTCATTCCCAAGTCATCAGTCCACTGGGGAAGCAAAAACGGCCTTAGAGCCCAGGGTAGTTGTTCAATTTTCACACAAATCAGAGTCCTTGGACCCAAGCAGCCAACCCTAATGTTCATGGAAATGTGTATGCTAAAGGGGTGTGAAATGAGATGGAGAACAGCAAAGCTTCAGTGGCTAACCATAGTGTCACCATGCCTTGGGGACCTTAATACTTATAGGAAGAGAAAAGAAGATCATCCCCTGTCTGCATAAGTCTGTAATCAGGCCCCATAATGGTGGGAACAAGCCACTGGGATGAAAGTTGGTGAATGATGGGCTCTTAGATGACAGGATGGGGCCTGTGGATGTTTTCCCACTGGCTCAAAGGCAGAGCCTGGAAAGAGAGATCTGGGTGACATAGATACAATGACAGATACATAGGACATCTGTACAGTTTGTTCCATGTGCTTAGCATTCACTGCAGGCAGGCTTAACCTTAAGAAAACCTGGTCCCACTGCCTGGATTAACACAGGAGAAAAACAAGAGGTCAGTTGTCCACACTACGAAAGGATTCTCCACTTTACAAAAGGACTTGTAGTAGTTATTTCTTTAAAAGATGAAGGAGAAGGATTTGATTTACAAAAATTTCATGTACAACTTTTAGAGAGGGCACTTGTGTTGTAACCAACCTACCATGCACAACCCTGGGGCGGGCAGCTGCACAACGGAGATGTACTTAAGGTTGTGCTGAGCAAATATGCATGCCCAGGTCTCAGCCACAGCCTGACTTCTGCTTGGACTCCCTTACCCTACCAGGAGGCTGCATTCTGGATTGTATCAAGGCCTACAGTTTCCACCAATAACTGAAGTCAAGCAAAATCCCAAATAAAGTATTTATAGGACAGTTTGTACTCCATTTGGAAACCCAGACCATCAACCAACAGATACCTGGCAGCAGGAAGCTCCCTCTAAGCCTCTAGGAGAAAGCCCATGGGTGGTATATGCCCAGCACTAACATGCATCAGCACACTGCCATTTGTTCCCCTGCATGAACAGTGATGTCAGAAGTTAAAGCCCAAAGCCCCAAACACTCTTGCTCAATTTCATTCTAAGGTCATTTTCCCTTTCTGTGCTTATACTCAAAGCCCCACAGAATATACTCAAGGCTGTTTACTGGGTCCCCAGAGCCACAAGATAGGAAAGTAAGTCTCTGTGGGGAGAAAGTAGAGTTCTGATTGCCCAGAGCAAGAAAGGCTGCTGGGTTTTCTGGCCAGCTAGTTGAAAGCAAACTGTCTGTCCACTGTTCATCTTCTCAAACCAGGCCCTGAAGAAGGCGCCTTGAGGCTTGACTCTCCGCACAGCTGGGTAAAGATGGGGCTCAAGAAATGGGCAGCTCTTGGGTACCTATATAATTGAATAGAAGCTGCCACAAAAGCCACCCCAGCCAGCTCAGGAAGGGTTTAAAGGCAAGGCAGAGGCTGCTGGCTACCTTAGGTGACTGCTGACAGCCCCAGGTCTTGTCCAAACAAGGCTCACAAATTCTAGGCCAATAACACTGACACTTGAGCCTCTTAATTGGGAAGTCTTGGGGGTTCAGGGAAGGGAGGAGACCGTGCCATCTTCAGAAAAAGTACCTACCACTTCACGCCATTTTCCTGATCTATTTCCAGACAGGAAGCAAAAAAGACAGCCCAGGATCAGTTAGGACTTCCCAAAGTTCAGACTATAAGGGAAGTTCATCAAGTTCATTGCCCAGCTTCTCATCCCACCTGCCCTGCAGCCCAGCAGCCCAGGGGCCTCAGGGCCTCTACCTGCTGCTGGTCCTGGGCAGCTGCAGACGCATCACCGGGGACCAGCCCCATCAGTGGCAGGCAGCAGGGCAGGGTGGAGGCTACGGGCCGTGTGCTTGGGTGCTGGCTCCTCCGTGTAACTGTCCGGGCTGGCTGCCCCATCCAGAGAGCTGCCACAGCTGGAGTTAGGGGAAAGCACGTCCTGCAGAAGGTCTTCAGGGGGCATGCCACCCCCTGTCCCACCCCCACCAGCTCCCACCACAGGGTCTTTGCCAGGCTTGGCCCGCTGGGTGCCTTCTTCCTCCTGGTCATTGAGCAACTTGGCGAGGAAATTGATGTACTTCATGGCTAGGCGGAGTATCTCATTCTTGCTGAGCTTCTTGTCTGGAGGGTGAGTGGGGATCAGCTTGCGGAGCTCAGCAAATGCTCCATTCACGTTCTGCTGCCGCCATCTTTCCCGGGTGTTGGTGAAGATACGCCGCACAACTTTGGTGTGAGGACCTAGGAGTAGAAGGACATGGGTTAGAAGCACAGGTGGAGACCGTCAAAGGACTCCTCCACTGAGATGCTCAGGAGCTAAAGGCAAGGCAGACTCATCTTCAGGTCCAGTTCATACATCATCTCTGAGCTCTTCCTGTATCCCTTCATCTCTATCTAACCAACCCCACAACCCTACCCCCTTCCTGTCCCTCACTTTCCATGAATGCCATCTGTGTCTTTCTATGCTGGGCCTTTTCACTGAGATGTGGGGTATTTGAGGACAAGGACCATATTCATTCAGTCACTTGTGCCCAAGAGGCCTTAGAATGTTAGAGGAGACAACTGAGGCCAGACTGTCTGTGCTTAATTCCTGGCCAGCACTCCCTTGAGAAGTGCTTCTGGGCAGGGCACTGAGACATCTGTGTCTCAGCTTCTTCATCTGCAAAATGAGAATAGTACTAGTAAGTCAGGTCACAGGTTGCTACATGGCTGATACATCACAGGTAAAGTGCCTACATTAACTACCTCTACTTGAACATTCACTGAGCTCTTACTATCTGTTCACCAATTATTCACTAACAACCAACACTGTGCTAGGTATTAAATAATAGTGAAGAAGACAACAGTCTCTGCTCCCATAGAGGGTTTATTTAGAGCTTTTTTTTTTTAATTGAGACGAACTCACTATGTAGACTGGGCTAGCCTCAAACTCAGAGAAATCCACCTGCCTCTGTTTCCCACATGTTGGGATTAAAGCTATGTGCCATCATACCTGGCCCCATTTTAATGGAAATGAGAAGTGATGAGAGGTGATGAGCAAGTAGCAAACAAATTAAAAACAAACAATAGGGCTGGAGAGATGGCTCAGCAGTTAAGAACAGTGGTTGTTCTTGCAGAAGACCCGGGTTCAAATCCCAGCACCCACATAACAGCTAACAACTGTCCGTAACTTCTGTCCCGGGGATCCAACAGCCTCTTCTGTCTTCCGAGGGCATTGCATGACATGGGTGTACTTACCTACATGCAGGTAATACACGCATACACATAAAATAAAAATAATAAAATATATTTTTAAAAAAAACAAAAAACAATAAACAAAGAGCTAATCAGTAAGTAAGAGCTTAGCTAAGGTGGCAAGTAAAAGGCCTTTCTCAGCAGTGGTGTTTATAAGCAAACAATAAAGGTTAAAGCAAAGCCATCCAGACACAGACAGGGAAGAAGACTGTCCAGACAGAAGTTAGGGCATGTGCAAAGGCACTGAGGTAGAAAAATGGCTGATGCTAGCCTGGCTGGAGTAGTCTGCATGACAGCAGAGTAGGCAGGGTCCAGATCTCATAGGGCCCTACAGACAGGGATGGAAATTCAACTCTAGGGGGTGACAGAAGTACAAAGTAGAGGCTTAGTACTTGTTTCCTAAGTGACCAGTGATGGAGGCAGGTGGGAGAATGGAGGGAAGAACAGAGAGCAGAAGGGAAAGGAATGACCCTGTAGGCCCCCATTTTCCGGAAAGGAATGGAGAGACAATCATGCCCAGCCACAGCCTGAGGTTCTGAGAAGGCGCCAAGGATTGCCTCAGTCTCCGCATGCTTACAATGCCCAAAGCTTGACCCAGTAGTCATTATCATGTTGGTACTAAGACTGCCAGGCAGCAGCAGACACCAGTGCATATGTATACAACCCCTACAGTGTGCCAAGTGTTCAAGCCTGACTTGAGAGTTAGAGCCAAGGATGATAAAAGAGGGTTCTACTAGGGGTCCTGAGTCTCTGGGCTGAAGACAATGCTTATTCCATACATGAACCCCCACCCATCCCCCCCCCCCCCCCCCCCCCGACAACAACAACCTTCAGGAAGGCTTTGTATAGAGAAGAGACTGCCAGGCCTGGAGATTCTACTTATCCCCTTCCAGTAACCACTAGGTCTAGAGTCAGACTGGGGAGTGAAGAGAGAAGACAAAGGCTAGGGGCTCACCCAGGTCCACTGTTCAGTTTATGGCTAAAGAAGGAGGCCAAGACGGAGGCAGTCTTGCCTCAGTGTTCAGTCTGGGACTCATCTGTCCAAGTGGACTCCACACATTTGTCTCCTTCTCTCGTTTGTGTGTGCCTAAACCTACACCCCAAGTTTTTCCCCAGGAGATCCCTCAGCCCCTTCCCTGCCTGTAGTTCCCCTGAAGCTTCCTTCAAATCCCACACATCACAGCCTAGAGGTTCTGCCCAAGGCCCAGACCTGGCTAGGAAAGAAAAAACATCACACACCTGCTCTGCTGCCTGCTGCCACGTTTTCCCCCATCATTATGGACTCCTCTTCTGGAACCTGAGCCAAAATAAACTGGATAGGCCTACCTTGGGCTGCCTCAGAGGAAGCAATCTGATGTTCCTAGACCTCTATGGCCAAACAGAGGGATCTGTCAGGTGTGACACAGCAGGACTGGTCCTAGTACCATGGTAATACTGATGAGCTGGTAGGAGCTCCTAGTTGGACGTGGGGGCATTATGACTGTTGTCACAATGAAAGCCAGATGGACTCTGGTCAGGAGAGTAGAGGAAGAACCCAAAATTTATTCCAATGCTTAAGATCAGTGCTACAAGGAGGGTCCAGGACTCAGCCGTGCGGCTTTGAGCAGGTTGCTAACCCTCTGAGACTCCATTTCCTCATCTTTGAAACAGAAACTATATTAACATCATGGGTTTGTGTTGAGAAATTAAAACAAAATTAAGCATACAAAGTCTGATGCACATAGTAGGTGTCCAGCAAATGACAACGATTGATGTTCCCCATCCTCCTTCCCACCTTTGGGGTGACTGCCTGAGAGCGATTAGAAATGTGCTGCTGCTAGGAGTATGGCTGCCAATAATCCAACACAGAATCCCTGTTGAGGAGGTCCCAGTGCCGGATGGAGAGGACTTCACCCTTCCCTGACAGCTTTCTGACAGGTAGGAAATGGGAGGAGAGTCAGGAGCACCCACAGGACCTCAGAACCTACCTGGAGCTGGAGAACCCTATGCTCCAGAAGCACCTGTCACCTTTTCCTCTTGGCCCTATATGTCTGTGTTCTAGGCTGTTGCAGGTTCTGTGGTCCCTTCTGTTGTCAGACTCTAGGTCTCTGCTCTCCAGAGCCCTCTCTAGAAGCTTGAGCTCTATACCCACACCCACACCCTCTCATAGATTCTCAGCCTCTATCCCAGCTTTCCTCAAGCCTCAATGCCCTTCCTATAGGAACCTCAAGCAGGCAGCAGCAATGAGAGCTCCCATGCTGGGCAAAGTACCTTAGCTGAGGGAGAGCAGGCTTGGGAAAAAGCCTGCTCCACAAGCCTGCTCTCTGGTCCTGGTACCATCAGTCAACCCTGCAGGGCCACCAAATTTCCTCTCATCCAGGCCAAAGAATATTCAGAGTTCACAGCAGTGCTGAGACACTCCCATCCCCAGGTATACTGCCACCAGGATTCTGGAATTGCCACTGCAGATTCCAGAATGTGGAACAGGAGTTAGAGGGATCCCACAATATCCTGGGAAGAAATCTTAAAGGCACAGTTCCAGTCAGGAGTAGATTCCTGATTCCAAAATGTATTTGAGATACAGTACATCTGAGGGTCAGGAGCTGGAGTTGGGAACATGAGGGCTTCTGCCTGCCCCAATCTTTGCCAGAGAATAGGGATGGAGCCTAGACTAGGGGCTAAAGCTGACTCTACAGGTTTGACCTAAGTATCAGGACCCCCTTCATCTAAGTATCCCATGCCCTCTCATCCCAAGATTATGAGTATACCCCCCAGGTCTTATCCACAACTTTACCTACTTCCAACTCAGCTCTGGGGTAAAGAGCTTTGGCAGTTGGGGGTTCCAAGGTGGCCCACCCATCTCTGTGAGACACCTGCATAGTCCCCATGCTCCCTATTCCAGAGGGTTCTAACCAGGGTGAGGGATGGGTGCAATGACAGACTCACCATCAGTAATCTCCATCTCGTAAGGGGAAGGCCTCCTCTTCACCCGGTTGTTGTTGGTGAACATTGGGAAGGCATCAGGCTCCCCAAAAAATCCACTGTAGAAAGAACAGGTCGATCACAAGGGAGTAGAGGACAGAAAGAGGTCTTTTAGGGACCTTCCCTGCATGTCTTGAGTTCTCTCCCCACAAGGCAACCCTGCTCCTTGCACATTTGAATTGCAGATAGGAAAATATACACACAGAACGGGGTGAACATATGGAGCAAGCAAAAATGAATGTGCATGGGTACATGTACACGCAGACCACAGACACACACGTTCTCCCCCTGACACAAGCACACAGTGTTGGCAGACCCCCATCCCTCAAAACCAGGCGTCTACACAGGGAGATGCAGCTGATGGCATGCAACTCCAGTACCACAAAGGGTTTCACAGCGTCTCCTGACAGCAACCTCACCCAACCATCACCCCCACCCCACCTCTCCTGGATGGAGCACAGATGGAAGCCCTGGCTCCCCACCTCTGGACTGCGCTCCCCTGCTGTTCTACCTTGTAGAATTCTTTCTTGCCGCTTCCCCCACCCTGTCTTCCTGCCTCATCTTCCCTCTCCACCTTAACCTTGCCTGGAGGAGTTGCCGCAGCCGCTCAGCAGGGAAGTCGATGCCCTCACAGCTACAATACCGGGTGCCCCAACAATGTAACCAGGGACCGAAGGGCAAGGAGCGGGTTGCAGTGGTCCTCACTGCACCCCAGCAGCGGAGATTCAGAAGGGCTGCGTTCAGCCACCGCCTGCGGATCCTTCTTGCCTGTCCACCCACCAATGCAGCTTCCAGAAGAACTTCACACCCTCTACAACAAACTGAACCTCCGCTCCAGGGGAGCACATTCAGCTCTTGCCTGGAACCCGCACTCAAGGAATCCCTCCTACCCGCTAGCCCTCCGGCACCCGGTGCAGCTTCCCACACCCAGCCGCCTGCACCCGCAAAGGCTTAGGCGGGCATCCCTGGGTTTCGACTCATCCTGGCGCGCCCTAGTCCCGCCGGCCCTTCGGCCACACAGGCTGTCTTGTCTCACCGAGGTCCCCTCTCCCCCTGGCGCCCGCGGGCTCGGGTCACCAGCCCCTCCCGCTCCCGGGGTGCTGCAGGGCCGCTCACCTGCCGAGCGAGGCCAGCGGCTGGCTGAGGCTGTAGAGCAGCGCGCGTCCGGGGCCGGCCGGGACCGCCAGCGCGGGCGGGCTCAGCTGCACCATGCGGCCGTCGCCGGGCAGCTCTGCCGGGGCTGGGGCGGGCGCCGGAGCGGGTCCTGGAGGTCTGCACAGCTCGGTGGTGGGCACCCGATGGCGCGCTTCGGTCGCTGCCGCGTCGCGGCTCTTTAAGTCCCTGGCGGCGCCGCCCCCGCCGGCGGGACCAGCCCCCGGGCCGCACGCGCCCAGCTCGATGACCGCAGGCTCCGCGGGGACCGCGCGGCTCGTCTCCTTGGCGACGCCGTTGAGCAGGACCAGGTGCGGGGGGGCCATGCGGGCCTCGGCCGCGTCCTGTCCCTCCAGCTGTGGGTCACTGCATGCCGCCTCGCTCGGTGGCCTCTCGGTCATCCTGCGAAGGGGTGAGGGGCAGAGAGAGGAACTCACGCACTGAGGCCCGAGGAGCCGGCGAACTTAGCGCCACGTGGATGCACACCCCCACCCTCAGGGCCTGAAGGAACCTAGGGCCTTGGGGGAGGGAGGGGAAGGGGTCTCTGGATTGGGAGGAAGGGTCAGGGCAGGCCTGGGAGACATTGAGGGAGCAGGAACAGAGCTGGAGAAAGATGGCACAGACATTGGAAGAAAAGAAATACAGCCAGCGAAACAAAACCGAAGGGAATAAAAGGAGGAAGGAAACCTACAGAGAAGAAAAAGAAAGATCACCCCGTCCCCCCTTCTCCCCTTCTCAGGCCGCAAGGGAAGGGGAGGGAACATACCGGCGCGACCATATTCTCTCCCCCGCTTTTGTTTTGGCGGGGAATCTGTCAGGCAAGAGCCAGGTGCTTTGGGAATCTCTCTCCTAATCCACTGCCACACAGATGCACCCCATATGGATACCCACAAACCCAAAATAGGGCACAGAGGCTGCAGAAATCAGGATCTGTTCAACCAGAGCTGACAAAAATAATCCAGAGCTAGACCCCCCCCCCCAATATTCTCTGGCCAAGTCAGAGGTTGCCTGCACTAAGCAAATCCCCTGGGTATCTGCAGGCAGCTACTCTACCCTGAGAAGGGCCCTACCACCCTGCACCTTCCACCCCATTCTCTGCCCAGTTGGACTTAGAAATGAGATCAGGTCTAGAAAGGAAGGCTGGTTGTGATGCCAGGAACCCAGATATTCTAAAAGTACTCCTAAAGACCAGCAGGGTCTGTGCTCCCCTCCAAAAGGCACATACATACACACACACACACACACACACACACACACACACACACACACCCTTGGTGTTCTCTGTGAAATGGTCTCACTGTTCACTGGCTTCTCATATATATTCTGGAGCCCAGAAACTTCCTGATAAACACAGCTACCCCACTTCCCATTGGTATGAGGACTTCTTCCATCACCTAGCTTCTCCTCATGGAGCCAGGCCCCAGCAAGAGGCCAGACACAAAATCAATGAGACCCAGGATGCAGAGTTTGATGGTACTTGTGAGTTGTTTCAATTTAAAAAATAAAAATATAATGAACTCAGGAGGTGTGGTGGTACATACCCATAACCCCAGCACTGGTGGAGGAGGAGGTAGCACAGGCAGGAGAATCTTGAGTTTGAGGTTAGTATAGGCTATAGAAGACCCCATGTGACCTGGTGTGGTGGTGCATACCTTTAATTCCAGTACTCAGGAGGTAGAGGCAGCCAGATCTCTATGAGTTCAAGGTCAGCCTGGTCTACATAGTGAGTTCCAGGCCATGCAGAGCTACATAGTGAGACCCTGTCCTCTCCCAAAAGACCCTATCTCAATGTACACATTCATGTATGTGTATACATATATATACATATATACACCACACATATAACATAACCAGGTTGATAGGTTTTATAAATTGTTGTTCAAAATAGTATTTCTGCTTTCAGAATTATATAGTTGAGCTATTTTTATTTTTCTCTTACATTTATCTGTTTATGTGTGAGGGGGTGCATGTCATAGCACTAGTGTGGAAGTCAGAGCTCTCTTTTTCCACCAAGTAGGTCCTGGGGCTCAAACTCAAGTTGTTTGGCAAATGCCTTTACTTGATGAGCCATCTCACTGGCTCAGAAAACAGATACACAGATGTCCAAGTCAGCTTGAAACAACAGTCTATCTAATCACTGGTGGCAGACACTGAGCTCCCACATGGCCACTACAATGCTCTGGACCAGAGTCATCCTGGGAACCATCCCTTCTAATAAAGAAAGGAAACTGAACGTTCCTCATCTTCCCCCAGATCTTAGCTCCAGAGCCATATACACATGGTGACCAAGAAGATTTAGGCTGCATTTGCTATTCTGGGTTAGCCACCTGCCACTCAGTCTGAAAATGACAAAATTCCCCAAGACAAGTCACACAAAGTTGCAAAGTAGGTGGGTCTGTGATACTTCACTGAAATTGAGTTCACAACCACCAGAAATGAACCAGAAGAACAGGAGCCATCCTGGCTTCCCACCCCACTGGCAAAGCATACCAGAAATAGATCAGCCTCTGGTGAAATAAACAAAACAGAGGTGGTCACCCCCTACCTCACTGCTCTCAGTGGCCAGTGTTTCATCCCCAGCTTCTAACAGTAACAAACATGCATGCACTGCAGCAACTGAGCTCAGCTTCCCTGTGACACATTTATACTCCCTCATTAATTCTGCTGCAATGGTAGAAGCAGGTTCCCTAGGGCCACTGGGAACACATACACCAAACGAGTTGACTGTGGCCCTAAATGCCCTCTCCAGATGCTTATAAATATCCCTATCTTCAAGGCTTCCAGCAGAGCTCTCCATGCCTAGCTCTTGGACCTCAGAAAAACCTAGCCCACTCACTTTTAAGGCTAAGTCACCCCAAAGCAGCAGAGGTTAATGCTGCAGGAAAGCCACCAGAGGACTCATAAGTTGACTTGATTCTGATTAAAATTGCTGAGTCTGAATGGCTTTTATGTATTTGTTTATAAAGGGAGGATGGAGAAAGGGGGAGGTTTAGGGCTAGACCAGCTAGCACTAGACCACAGCGTTTGACCATTACATCTCTGTGTGTGCTGCAGAGACCCAGGTTGCAACCCTCAAGTCCTGATCCTCACCCCCAGTTGCCCCAGAGCCAGAATGTGACAGAAGGGGGAACTCCTTCCTGGGCCAGAACCACATCTTCTCCAGTAGCTCCTAACCCCACAAATCCCTGCATGGAGACTTGTTATTCACTTATATTTAGGTGAAATAGCCTTCACCTTAGACCTGGCCTCCTGTCCCTCCTATTGCTCTCATATTCGAAGGACACCCTGGGGGAGCCCAAAGTCGGCACTGGAACGAGATCCACCAATGAAGAGCACACTGTGCCACCACCACGGGAGTGAAGTGCTCCAGCCTGGCTGCCTAGGCCTCAGGCCCTAGCTGGGATGGCTTCCGCCTTCTTCCGCAGGAGTTCCAGGCACACCCTGTGCCACCCGGATACAGCCACAGCAAAGTTACAGACCTTGAGAAATGGACTCCAGACCCTAACCGGAGCGCCCAAGAGGACTAATCCACCCAGATGGTTTTGCCCGACGCCGGAAAAAGAAAAGGGCCCCGCTGGAGGCCCGACGCAGCTAGCTGCACCGGATCCCGAGTTCCCAACTCTGGTTGGTCCACTCCACCCTCGCCCCCGCCCCAATCTAAGTCTGGGTTCCTCTCAGTTCTGAGCCTTCCCCACCCCACTCCGGAACCCCAAATATCTGTTTCCGCAGACATCAACCTTCCAACCCCTAAACTCACCTGGGGCATATTTAGAGAGACTGGCCCCTTTGGCTAGGACCTCCACTCCTCAGATGGATGGAGAGGGGTCGAGGTTGGAACCGGGATCTGCGCTTTCCCTCCTCTCTCTGAGAGGCGAGCAGTTATTTAGCTTTCGGTGCGGTCCTGGGCGGTCTGCCGCGCCCAAAGCGAGTTTCCAGGAAAGATGGGGGTGGAGAGAAAGAGGGAGGGCGAGAGAGAAATGGGGGGTCAATGGCTGGGAATTACCTCCTGTGCCCCGCCAGCCCAGAAAATCGCAACAGCTTTCCGTCCCCAACTTGCAGGTGATAGAGACCCCCTCCCCCACACATCCCGGTAAAAATGAACCCTACACTTGACCAATCAGGAATAACTACTTAGTCCAACAACAACAGCCCCTCCTGGCAGGCCACCCCGAACATTTTAACATTTTCGAACCCTCTAACGGATCTGTCTGGCTCTGTATGGCCGAGTTTGTTTTCTGGGCATGGACGTGTCTCTGCGGTTTGTTCTGCAACCTGAGCCAGGCTATGGCTGCAGCCACGACGGGAAGGGGTAATTCTCTGTCTGAAGCCAGTGGCTAGGACAAGTTGGAAAAGGCAGAGAGTCTTCAGGCCCTGGTCGCTGGGTCAAAACCTGGGAGCCTCCAGCCACTCTCTTCACGACAATCATCTACCCACCCACCTCCAGTCCAAAGCGAAAGCAGGATTTGCTTCCAAAAGCCTTACTTCTCTGCAGGAATGGTGTGTGTGTGTGTGTGTGTGTGTGTGTGTGTGTGTGTGTTCGCGCGCGCGCGCGCGCGCGCGCTCTATTAGGTCCCTTTTCTTTCTAATGAGGCCGGGTAGGGGTAGAAATAAAGGAGGGGATTGCTATACCTTCCCCTCCACCACCCTTACAAAATGATTTTCAGTTTCTTGGGGTTTTGCTGGCAGAAGGTGAGAGTTTCTAACAACGTCTTGCAGCAATAGTATACAAGGCAGAGAGGAAGGAGGGTGAAAATAAACCTGGCATTCCAAAGTCGTGTAGCCGGATTGTTTGCTTTTATCCGCCCCGCCACCCCCCACCCCCGGTTTTAATTTGTTTTGACTAAATCACCCAGTTTCTGATCGCACATCGAAGTCTTGGATTAACTGCAAAGGCTTCGTTCTTTTTACTGTGGCTTTGGTGGAAATATAGTAATAATTCGTCCCTGGGTTTCGATCCAAGGCGGGAGATTTTCTTTCTCCTCGTCTAGTCCAAATGGAGCAGGCAAGTCGGGAGCCCACCCGTTCCCATTGTACTACTTGGGGTTCATGTTTGCTTTATGGCTGAATTTCGATTCCCGGCATCTCTCCATTTTCTTTCCCAACCCCAGGGCAGCAACTTAGAAAACAGAGCTAGGGAGGGGCTTCGACGAGGCTGCGCTGCTTTGTTCTCCCTCCTATGAAGAAGGGACAGCTGCAACGCTTCTGTTCGATTGTTTTAATTAAAAAGGATGTTAATGGTGATGGTTGCGATGACGAAGATATTAACAATCAAATAAACGGAAAAAAACACAATCCTTTCTTCTGGGTTGGGGCAGCACTGACGCCGTCCTTCCAGCGACAGCGGAGGGCAGTCACCGGTGGCGGCGTCTGACCCGAAGGGGAATGGAGCAGGGGGTGGGAAGATGTTCTCCCCACCAGGTGATCTCGAAAACCCCCACCCCTGGTGCCAGGCCTGGAAAGTGTGCCCATTGTCCTTACCTGGCCTCTCCCCCAACCAACGCGGCCGCACCCGCGAAACTGACCAGAAAAAGGCGAAGCTGGAGTACAGCGCGAATCCAAGCCCGCCGCTGCGGGCTGGAAGGCGCTGGCCTGGGCGAGCGCTGTTCACCTTTGAGCTTGGAAAATCCTCCCACTCACCAGAGAACCCCTCCAACATTAGGCAAGGACGGCCCGGCCTCCGGACTGAGCTGCCGCCGAAAGGGATCTGTCCGCCCATCCAAGCCAACACTGGCTCCCGAATACATCATAATTTGGAATAAAATGTGAAGTCCCGCACCCCGCCCCCATGCGACGCCCCCACCAGCGCCTCGATCTCTCGCTCGCCCTCCCCCCACTCCCGCCCCCAGCGATTTGCAAATGCACCTCTAAAGGACACAGGCACACTGGCACAGGACTCATGGTGGACAGGACCACACATGCTAGAGCACCGGAGGATTGAAGCAAACCAGCACAAGCCAACTCTGGCCCACAAGCTGACCCCGGCAGACCCGCACACTGTCCAATATGACACAACGAAATCAGTCACACGCAGTCGCTCACTGACACACAACCTCACACGGTAGGGATCACACACGCCCGACATAACAACGAAGCCCACAAGGCCACACACCCCAACACACAGAACTGATCTTCCTTGGGAAAGGAAACCGAGTAATCACATACAACGAATAAAACGCAGAAGGGCCTCGAAGGGTCCGAATCCACACATGCAAATACCTCAGGCATCCCACTCGGGCACACCACCCATCGCGGAAAGCCCACCCGGGAAGCAGTCACGGTGGCCCACAGCGCTCACACACACTCACAACCCCACCGCATGCACACAACCACCAAGAAGAAATGAAAACCAACTACCGCCTCGCGCATTTCTGTATATTGCGTAAGGAAAAAAAGGGGAAGGAAGGAAGAGAGTCTCCGAGGCGGGAGGGGCGGCGACGGGAGGGCGGGGGTGTCGTGGAAAATGCCCCCCATCTAAAGAACCCCCTTCTGGGGGCCCGGACAAGGAGAAAGGAAATGGGCGAGGGATGCCAACAGGAGGCGGTTGTTGCTTCTCCCCGAGAAGACGGGGATGCTCACGTTTCTGCGCCCGGGGGTGCGCGCGTGGCCATGTTGGGGCCCCCTCCTCGCCTCGAGCCCGCCCCGCCGCGCGGTCCGCGCCCAGCCTCGAGCTCTAATCCCGCCCGGGCCCCCCGCCTCGTTAGCATGGGCCGTGGCGCGCAGGGGCCATGTGCGCCGCCGAGATAAGGCGCTGCCACGGGTCCGCCAGCCCCCGATAAGCGCCTCGGCCATTATGGGCCAAATGATTCGTTTTAATTTGGTAATTTCACCAGAGGGAGAGAGGAATGGTTGCGGGGCGCTGGGACCGGCCCCGGAATGCACCGCAGAGGGAACTGAATGCTGTCTAGGGCCCGGCACGTTCTAGCCCGGTTTCTCCTACCCCAGATTCTCGGGATTCCCGGCCCCCACAAACAGTCTGGTCCTTGGCCTTCTAGACGTTTCTTCAGCGACTTTTGCCCCAATAGTGTCCTTGCCTCTGAAGATTACCAGGACACCCAAACCTACAACCCTCCCTTCGTCGACCATTCTTTCTCCTATGTTCTAGAAACCAGATTTCTACAGGAGGTTTCTCTTTTTCTCATAAAGCCCCCCAGTTCCTCGCCGACCTGTCACACATCAGCGTTAGCCTCTAACTGCTCTAAAATGAAGTAGCTCAAACCCAAGGGGCTCTATGGGAGTTGGGGGGGGCAGAACGAATGTCAATAGAGATGAAAATGTGCTTTCTGCTAGATTTCCGTCCGGCCGAATGCAGAGCCCCTGAACAACGCACTCTGTGCAATGTCTAACACATACTTTGATCTCGCTACTGATGTATTGTTTTAAGCACACTACAGAATACTGTTTAATCGTCATTAAACAGCGCTTGCCTGACCTGTGCAAGGCCCGAGAACGGTTCCATTCCGAGCCCTGAAAAAAAAATTAAACAAATAAATCCATAAATAAGTCCTAAATTGATGCTTTGGGGTTTTATTTTTATTTATCGCTCTACTTTTGGTTTTTTGAGTCAGGGTCTCGCTGTAGCCACAGGATGGCCTGAAACTTCCTATGTATAACAGGCTGGCCTCAATCTCACAGAGATCCACCTGCTTCTGCCTCCAGTGTGCTGGCATTAAAGGCATATGTTACCAAGCTTGGCCTTGGTTTCATTTTTAAATCAGCAAGGTATTGTATCTCATCATGGCATTTGGGAACAAGGTGTGTTTTTGTGGTTTGCCTCATCTCTCCATCCCCTAAATAGGTGTTGTTTTTTTTGTTGTTGTTGTTTTGGTTTTTTTTTTTTTTTTGGTCTTTTTGAGACAGGGTCTCCCTGTAGCCCCAGCTGTCCTGGAACTCACTATGTAGACCAGGCTGGCCTAACTCATCGAGATCTGCCTGCTTCTGCCTCCTGAACGCTGGGATTAAAGGTGTGCACCACCACGCCTGGCTAAATAGGTGCTTTTATTACCCCCAACTTACATGTGAGAAAACGGAGTCACACAGAGAAAAAGTGACTCTCCCAATGCTAAGTTTCTAGAAAGTGATGTTTGGTTTGAAGCCCAGTTAAAGAAAAGTCAGCAGAGCCTAGGTTGAGATGAGGGAACTGGGCTTAGCTCATTGTTGAAACAAAGATCTATACTGCAGGATAGGAAATTCAGTGTCACCTACATGACTGGTGGTTAGCCCAGGAAGGGTCTCTGAGTTTATACTTTCATGATGGGTCTGAAAGACCACAGGGTCAATTTTAGTCACCTAGCTCTGAGCCTCTGTTTCTTCATCTCTAAAACAGGGAGATAATTTCTAGCTCACAAAGTTATGAATATTAAATAGAATGATCTATAAAAGGTGGTAGGGAAAACCAGCTGTGGAGGAACATGCTGTAATTCTACATTTGGGAAGTGGAGGCAGAAGTATCAGAAATTCAAGGTCATCCCCAACAGTATATGGAGTCCCAGGCCCATTTGGGCTATGAAACCCAGTCTCACAAAATAAAAACCAAGAAAAGCTGTCAGTGAAATGCTCAGCCATAAATGGAATATCTATGTCATCACACACCACACACACACACACACACACACACACACACACACACACACACACCAAGGTACAGGGACTATCTAGGAAGGCAGGAGGCAGAAAGATTATAAGGGCCAGAGGTCAGGGAGAACCAAGTGAAACAGTGTTTTCTGGATGTAACAGGAGGGCTGCACTCATGAATTCACAGCAGCCATGGTTGCACAGGACCTGCATAAGATCAAGCCAGTCAATATTCCAACCTGGAGGGAGGACAGACTCATGAGTCCCCAACCCTAAGTGAGGAGCTACTGACAGATGATGACTGCTAGGAAGGGGGTGGGGGGCACAAAGTTGGGAGGGGTAGAGCAATGGGGTGGATCTGGGAGGAGTTAGGGGAGGAGTGGGGAATGAAGATGATTGAAATACATTGTATGAAATTCTCAAAGAATTAATAAAATTATATTTTTAAAAAATTTAAAGGGAGCCAGGCATGGTGGCACAGGTCTTTAGTCCCAGCATTCGGGAGACAGAGGCAGGCATTCTGTGAGTTCAAGGCCTACCTTGTCTACATAGTGAGTTCTAGGCCAGTTGGGGCTACAGGGAGACCCTGCCTCAAAAAGACTAAAAAAATTTTTTTTTAAGAAATACATATTCATGTGGGCTGGAGAGATGGCTCAGTGGTTAAGAGCACTCACTGCTCTTGCAGAGGACCCAGGTTCAATTCCCAGCACCCACATGGCAGCTTCGGATTCCAGGGGAATCTGAAGCCCTCTTCTGACCTCTGTGGCATAGCATGACATGGGTACACTCATGTACATGCAGGCAATACACCCATACACATAAAATAACAATAAATACATATTCATGATCATAAAAACAAACAAAAGAAAATATTTTTAAAGTGGTGAGGAACTAACCTAGCATCCTATGCACTTTCATGGGAGAGCTGGCTGACTTAGAAGGAAATTAACCGGGCATGGTGGTGCACATCTTTAGTCCCAGCACTCAGGAGGCAGAGGCAGGCAGAGTTCAAGGCCAGCCTGGTCTACATAGTGAGTTCCAGGCCAACTGGGGCTACAGGGAGATCCTGTCTCAAAAAAGGAAAAAAAAAAAAAGGAGAAAGAGAGAAAAGTAAATTAAGAGATAGAGAGATGTGACTTGACCAAACTTAGAGAAATCACCCTCTGTTGTCAGTTTCTGTTCTATAACCTACTCATCAAACCAGGCTGCTTTTCCTTCCAGTTGCTCTGAAAACATCTCCTTTTGGAGTTTGAGAACACAGAACCCCACCCGCCACCCCAGTCTGGTCATAAACTGAGACCCAGTCAAGGACTGATCCCAGAGTGTAGTCCCTGTCTGAGTTCTGCCCCTCCAAGATTTCCGGACTGCTGGCTAAAATGGTGTGTAGCTCAGTACACCTGTCCCCTGCGTTCTCTGTACTGCGATGAAACTCCAGCTGCCATGGAGCAAACATCTAACTTCCATGGAATCCCATGGTGGAAGGGCCACTGGTATCCCTAGAAAAATAGTTCATTTCTCTTCCTCCTCCCATCCCACAAAGCCCCTGCCTTTGCTAGACTGCTTGGTTCAATAGAAAGAGTGAGAGGCATATGACTATGAGTTTGAATTCTAGCTCTGCCTCTCATTCTGTGGGGCCCTTGGACAAATCACTTCATATCTAGCCTCTGCACAGAGGTCCCATTCCCATACTGTTTGGAGAGCCCACCTGGGGATGCTTCCTTGAGAAAGCCAAACCTGGACCAAGGATTGAAGTAGAAAGGGGAGTTCACCGTAAGGAACAAGAAAACACTCCAGTACAGATGGAGCAACTGAAGGAGGTTTTTTGAATCATTGTGTTTGCTTTAAGGACATGGAGTCCTATGTAAGACCAGATTTGCTTTTCTAGAAAACCCTTGGGCTGTTGTACAGGGGAGGGGAGGCACACTAGGAGACCAATTCTGGGACCAATGCATCAAACCAGAGGAGTAGGATTAGTTTGCTTTATGGTACCTGCATGCAGAACAGAGGACTGTGTGTGTGTGTGTGTGTGTGTGTGTGTGTGTGTGTGTGTGTGTGAAAGAGAGTGTGGTACCTGCATGCAGAACAGAGGACTCTGTGTGTGTGTGTGTGTGTGTGTGTGTGTGTGTTGTATGCAGTAAGCATATTAAAACTGAATTGGAAGACTTTAGGTTTGGGGGAGGTAAAGGAGAGGGAGTGATCCAGACAATCTTGGATTTCTGCCTGTCAAGGGACAAGATGGTTATTCCTGAGAAGTGGAGCTGAGATGTCTGGAGGCTGCGGGGTTGGGGAGAGTATGCATTTGGTCTTGAACGCCTGCAGATGCTTTGAGGTAGTGGATGACACTGGATCATTTTCCAGGCTGTGAAATGGCTTTGTTCAGTTCCTCCAAAGGCCATTAAGCAGTGCACAGTCCGATGGAAGGTTCTATGGAAGGTGCCCGGGTGGCGTCTGTGGGCAAATGCTGCCTCACCTCCCCATTCCTCTCACCACCACCCCACCCCCACCCCCGCTTCCACTTCTGCGGAGCTCCCATAGCCTCGCCGGAGACCCCCGCCAGGGACTGGAGGCTGATGACGTCTGCATGCAGCCTCCGCTCTCCCTGTTTCCGACTGTGGAAAAAAACGGAAACAGCACGCTAAGCCTGCCTCCGCCCAAAATAGCATCTGACGCCTGTCGGTCAGCGCTTTGTCCGAGAGCGCCCCTGAGTCAGTGACGCGGCCGGCCAGGAAATGCCAGCCCTCCTCCACCCTCCCCAACCCAAGGCCCAGTCGGGCAGGAAACCCAGAGCACGTCGGTGGGGGTGGCTGGGGGTGGGGAGGTGGGAACACAGAGTGTGAGTCTGGAGTCTGGTCTTGAGGTGACAAGAGCCAGGAGACAGAACACCCCAACTAGGGGTTGGCCTAAGCCATCTCGCCTCAGCTACCCAAGCCTGGGCTCTTCCACACTTCAAAGCCTAGGCTTTGCAATGTTTTCCAGGGTTTCTGTAATACTGTCTCCCGGTGCTTGGACCATCTCTCAGCTTCCACCCCTAGAGGGATTGGGTGTGCCACCACTCTAATGGGCAGCCAGGTTTATCTCCAACAAATTTGTATTGCAGATGCTATGTTCCAGGCACAGTCCTAAACACTTCATAGTATCAATTCCATTAATACTGACAACTCAAAGACTAAGGAGGCCTGGGTCCTCTGTTTGGTTTGCTTGCACAGACACTTTGAGCACCTTCCAGGTCCCCTCCCAGGTCAATCTGGTGTTTTCAACAGCAGAGCTGGACCACTGGGCAAAGGACCTGAGGCCCTGCTCCTGCTTCCCTACTGACCAGATGCAGGAGTCTGAGCAGGATAGACTCTGAATTTCAATTTCCTCGTCTGTAGAAGGAAGGTGATAATTGTCCCTACATGGCACTGGGTTTTATAAGGATTATTGGCTGATGGCAAAAATGTTGGTTTAAGGGATGTCATAAATCCCTCCCTTCACTTCCATGTGACTGTGTTCTCCATTTTTGTCTTTGTCTGGCTCCATTTACATGGAACTCTAGAAAAAACTAAGGAGCTCTATAAAGGCAGAGTTCAGAAGGTCAGCGGCAATAGTAGAGGAGTCATAACTGCAGAGAGACACAAAGGAACATTCCGGGCAAGGAAATATTCTATACCTTGATTGTGGCGATGTGTGTATATTTCTCAAGCCTCAGTCAACTGGACACTAAAATGGGTACATCTCACTGCACATAAATCATGCCTCAGTACAGTTGCCTGCAAATGTTCTTTGTGCCCTGCTTCAATCTTACCTGGTTCAAGAAGCCTTCCCTGACTAACCTGCCCTGCCTGCTTGTCTCCTGCCCTCTCTCTTGTCCTGGAATGCTCCCATAACTTGTCCATCCTAAAGCACAAAGACAGAAGGAAAGATCTGGGGATAAGTGATGGTGTTTGGAAGAGCGATGTGGACATCAGAAAGTAGGGCCACTTCTTCCTCTGACCCTTAGTCTCCCTATCTGTAACAAGTAGCAGTGAGGGAGCCCCAGGATCCATCCCTTTTATCTCTTATCATCTTGTCCACTCTGCCTCTCATCTCTGCCATCTCTATCATAGGCTCAAGTGATCTCTGAATCTGCCCCCTTCCTGTACGTGGCCCTTTCCTTCAGTTTTTAATCTATCCCTCATCTTTGCCTCCTTCCTCCTTCTTAGCCTATGCTCAGGCTCTGAGAACTCTAGTTCTGCAGAGATACCTGTGGAAGCAAGCATCTGAACCCCTCTTCATACACCTCACAGACTAATAGGCATAAGCTGGTTTGTCAGCTGGGCACAGTGGGGGAGAAGAGGAAATGAAAAGTGGATAAAAGGAAGGGGAGAGGTTTTTTAAAAGCACCATTAAGGAGACTCATAGGTATTAGATGGACTAGACTCTGCCAGACAGCTCTGGGTCACCAGGAGAAGCTGTAGTAGAAGACATCTTTTCCACATTGCCCTGAGTCTGGATGCCCAGCTCAGAACTCACACCCCAGGGCACAGCCTCCTGACAGAGTTCAGGGTGAATAACTGTCAGGCCACCCTGGGCTAGAGCTTCTCCTCTGCTACTCCTCTATGCCACAGTTTCATCTTTATAACTGGAATAAAATCACTATTCACAGGGTTACTGGATGTCCAAGGCATAGAAGTAGTCAGTGTTTACTATGAGTTTATCTCCATCCCAGGCCCTTGATGTAGGTATGCAAAGCACTTTGGGAGTCCAGAAGACTATGTGTGTGTGTGCACATGTGTCTGTATTCTGACAAGAAAGAATTAGACAGGACTTTTGGACAGCTGGTGCCATTTGCTTTGGACTACAACAGGAGCCAGGTAGGAAAGATCACTAGCAAGTGGAAAGGTCTATAGGTGAGGAGTGGAGAGCAATTTGGGGACTCTGAGAAACTCACGAGATTGTGGTTCAAGTGTATGAAGAGACTTCGTGAGAATGGTAGGCTTTGGCGAAGCAGACATATCCTGCTTTGGCGGTTCATTCATTTTATCCCACTTACTAAGGACCTAGTTTGTACCAGACAAATATCCCCAGTGCTTTGATATCAGAAATGAAAGCCCCTCTTTCCCTTGGTATCAGGGTGTGTACTATGTCAAGAAATCCCAGCTTGGAGCTGGGGATATAATTCTGTTGGTAGAGTATTTAGCATATACAAAGGTGGGTTTATCCCTAGTACCACATTAACTGAGAATGTGGAGCACAACTATAATCCTGGGGGGGCTGTGTGTGAAGGTAAGAGGATCAAAAGTTTAGGGACAAGGAACTACTAATGAGTTCATGGCCAGTCTGGGATACAGATGCATTCTAAAAGAAAAAAGAAATTTCAGCTCTTTCTCAATGCTGACACTACAAGTGGTAGAGTAGAACAAGCTCTGACCTTTGGGAACTCAGTATCAGTATCTACACAGTGGACACAGCCCCTGCTTGTTGATTCATTTTAAGCACTTTCGGAGCGATAGTGTGGACTGCTGGGGATAGGAAAGGATGGAGCTCATCTGAGCTGCCCTCAGGGAACAGCCATTTATGCCTGCTGCAGGCTTAGGAGAACTTGGGTGGGTACTTTGCTTCTACCACGCTATCCCATGACCTTGTTTCCCTAGGCCCTTGAGGGAATAAACCCTACTGGATAGGAAGGTGAAAGCTAGCAAAGTCTCTGGGGCAAAGGAAGGAGGATTCCCCACAGAGCAGAAATTTCTGTGTCTCTTAACGATCCCTAATGTGTTGCTAAGCTAACATGGCCTTTCTGTGTATCCTAGAAAGACCCTCCAAAGACAGGACCATGTCTGTGGTTTGTCTTCACCCAGCATTACACACATTCAGTACTGAAGGACTCAGGGGAAGAATGATGGAGCTGCAGAGAGAAATGGAGAGGAAAAACCCCAGCAGTGAAACCTGGCCTTCACTTAGAGGAAATGGAACAGGCTGGGGGGTCTGCTCTGAAAACCAGCCACAGAGAAGAGTGGAAGGGCACCCTGCCTGGCCTAGGATGACAGAAAAATGATTTGCCTGATCGTGATCACACCTACTGTGAGGGCGCCCTCTTGTGGGGCACCCCAAAAATGCAGGTGTCAGGGCAGGAGAGTAGATGCTGGCTCTTCCCTCTCTGGTGGCGGGAGGGCAAGCTGTGCAGCCCCTTCAGGCAGGCTGGGGATCTAAAAAACGACTGTTCAGTAGTGACTCGGCTGTAGAACTCCACAGGCAAGACTTGACGCCACCTTATCAAGGCAGAGCCCTTTGCCCTGAAGGAGGAAAAGGAGTTCAGATCATGATCTCACTTATTTCACTCATGTAGCCTTGGCTACATCACTCTATCCAAAGCTCCACTGGTCACTTAGGGCTATCCTGACTTGATGCTCAGGTTGCAGGCTTGTGGTATACAGCCAGGTGCCTGAGGCTTAGATCCTGGCTCCCTCATATTAGATGTGTGAGCTGGGGAAATTCATGTTTATATATATATATATA
>NW_008327506.1:221098-245229 GCF_000622305.1 Nannospalax galili
CTTGAACTCACAGAGATCCGCCTGCCTCTGCCTCCCAAGTGCTGGGACTACAGGCGTGCGCCACCACGCCCAGCCCATGTTTCTATATTTTAACCCTATTAAGTGGGGAATGTGCCTCTTAACAGATGTTTGAGGAATTTAAGTTTAACCTGTCAGACTAATCTAGAATGAGCATGTGTGTTCACACAAGCCTACCGATTGCTGTTGTCACACGATTAAATGAAAATACATGCACTAGTGCTTTCCACTGTGATCTGATGATTCATGATGTAAGCATGATCTAAGCGAACAGTATTAGCCTCCAGAGCCAAGCTTTCTGGTTTTTACGAAGATCTCTGGGAATAATCTCTTCACCCTTCGGTCTTGTCCTCATTCCACTACCATGAACCTGAACTCTGTCACTTCTTCCAGGTCTTCTGATCTGCATGCGTCTGAGTTCTTTGCAATTCCAATTCTGTGAGTGCCTGTGTGCAAAGCTATGTTTGCTCATTTTCTTTGAAGGACTACCTTGAGGTCTAAGTGGATACTGAGGGGATGCTGGTCGCTAGTGAACAGAGTGTCTAAATGGGCCCAAATGTACACCTACAATGGCAGAATCCAGCAGTGCATTCTTGTTTCTTGTGCTCCCTAGTTAAGGACAAGCCCCCGAAGGTGGGGGCATGTAGCACATTTTCCAGGTGGCTCTTCATTGGACAAGGGAACAGTATACCAGGTATAATGTTCATAGCCATGGGTTCACATAAGCAACATGCAAGATAATTTAAGAGGACAAGAGGATCAGAGACAGGGCTATGGAATTTCAGGAAAGGAAAAATATCACTTCCACACTAGGCTTCCAGATTTCCTGCAGAATGAGGAGAGGATGAGGGATGGGGGTGGGGGGAGCAGTCTGAACAGGCTAGAAACTGTATATACTGCCTTTATTCCCTTTCTGGAATGTCTGAGGATTCAGAGGGCCTAGGTTTGACTGCTCCATTCCTAATTTGCTGACTCAAATCCTGTGTCAGATGTTGTGGGCTGCTGCAGCCCTGAGTTCCAGTCCCAGCTCAGTATACAAGTCCCTTCTCTCCTTTGGTTGTGTCTTCAGGTGTACAGTGAAGGCCAAGTGAATTCTCAGAGCCCTGCAGCTGTCTCACTTGGATGCCTGTCATCCTTCCTGCAGTTTTAATGACAACCCTGGCCCCCTGGCCCCACACCTCCCATGAAGAGGCAGGACACAAAGCTTTCCAATCTATCCTTTTCCTGGAGTTCAGCTTCTGGCCAGGAAGTGGTAAAGCAGGATTTCCGCTGAGGATGTTTCCTATGACCCAGACGGCTCCGGTCAGGGGAGAGGCGGGAAAGTGGGCCACCATACCCCCTAGGTGCCCTGTTGTGGGGTTTCCTCTCACTGACTTGAGCTCCTTGAGAGGGAAAAGTATAATTCAGAGCTGGAGAAAGCCATGACATTCCTCTACATTTCTTTGGTGGGAAAACAGTACCTTTTTGTCTTTTTCAATTGTGAATATACTAAGCATTCATTAAAAAGCAAGAAATCTCTTTACCTACACCTGGGGAAATCCTTCAGGATCTTTCAAGGCTGGACTCCAGCACTCTCCTACAGGAACCCTTTCTTCTCTGGACTTTCAGAGCTCCGCTTCTGCCCTGTTTCTGTGCTATCATTTCCTGCAGTCACAGCATGAGAAACACAGGGTAACTCTTCATTTCCAAAATTTGGAACCTAAAACCCATGACTTGCCTAGTGTCGAGAGTTTGGAGCACGGGTGACAACTGTCAGTTGTTCCTGACTCCTAATGTGGTCTTTCCACTGGTTTTTCTACTGTTGGTTCTCTGCCCTCCTTCAACATAGTACCTATTCCTATTTCCATCCTTTTGAACAGAAACTACTCCATTTCCCCTTCTCTTTGCTACTGATGCTGATTCTGGGAAAATGCCATCTTTCTGGAACATTCTCAAAACAACCTTCCTCCCAGCCTATGTAATATATTCACACCTTAGTTTTATTATAATCACTTATCTGACTGCATTATTAATGTTTGCATAGCTCTCCCTCATTAGACTGGGCTCTGACAAGGCCTGGTTGTATTGTTTATTCAACACTTCAGTCAGTACCTAGTAGGGTCCACATGGCACACCTATTGAACAATGAGGGTTAAGAAGGGCACTGGTGTGGGGGAACGCTGGAGGTAGCAGAGGGCTAGAGGCTGTGGAAGGACCAGAGGCTGGTGTCCTGGTTAATTGACTTTGGCCTAGTTCTAGTTGGTATGTTTCATCATCTATAAAGAGAAGTTATTATGCCTGCTGTTTCAGTAAGGCTTTAGTTATGACAATACCAAAAAACAAAAGTGGGAAACCACTTAAAAAAAGAAACAGTCTGCAAGCACAAGGTATCAGCTTTGGAGGCTGTGCTGGACAGCTTTAGTGTCAACCTGACACACCTGGGTTGAGGGAGCCTCAGGCGGGGAATTGCCTCTATTGGACTGGCCTGTGGCTATGTCTGAAGGGCATCTTCTTGATGAGTGATGTGGGAGGGCCCAGCCCACTGTGGGTGGTGCCACCCCTGGGCAGGTGGGCCTGTGTTGCATAAGAAAGCAGGCTGAGCAGGGATCAAGGGAGCAAGCCAGTAAGCAGCGTTCCTCCATGGCCTGTGCTCCAGCTCCTGCCTCCAGGTTCCTGCCCTGAGTTCCTACCTTGGGCTCCCTGATGAACTGCGTGCGACCTGGGAGATGTAAGACAAACTCTTTCCTCCCCAAGTTGGTACTGGTCAGAGTGTTTTGTCACAGCAATGAAGAACAAACTAAGAGGCATAAAGGCCCCTCAATCTGGGAGGCCAGTAAAAGTCCTGCCCTCATACCCGGAGAACAGGGACACGGCAGAAACTTTGCTCTTCTAACTTCCTGGGGCCCTTACAGCAGCCTCAATATTTATTTGCTTGACACTGGATAGTTATTACACTGAAGTTTTTTTTTTGTTTTGTTTTGTTTTAAAAAAATTTTATTTTATGTGTATGAATGTTATGCCTGCATGTAAATAAGTACACCCGTGTCATGCAATGCCCAAGGAGGACAGAAAAGGCTGTCTGGAACTGGAGTTACAGACAGTTGTTAGCTGCTATGTAGGTGTTGGGATTCGAACCCGGGTCCTCTGCAAGAACAGTGTTCTTAACCCCTAAGCTATCTCTTCAGCCCCTTTTTTGTTTGTTTGCTTTTTTTTGAGACAGGGTCTCCCAGTAGCCCCAGCTGGCCTGGCACTCGCTATGTAGACCAGTTTGGCCTCCAACTCACAGAGATCCACCTGCTTCTGCCTCCCAAGTGCTGGGATTAAAGGCACGTGCCACCACTACAGTGAACTCTTTACCAGAGCTGGAGCTGGAGGTGCCTCCTTCAGGACATGAGTAAACAGTAGTTTCTGCTCTTGGCTAATGCCCAAAGAACTCCTTCCCGAAGGAAAGCAGAGTGGGATAGCTTGGAGGATAGTGCAGCATTTAAAGACAGCAGTATTTGAATCCAGCTCCACATCCATTTTTTGTAGAAAGCTCTTCCTGAATCTCCCTGGCCTCAGTGAGGCTTTCCTTCTCAATGGCTTTGTAAACTCTGAGCTGTAGGGTTCTGCTTGAGCTTCCATCTCTGGTAGTAACATATCTCATTCTTGAAGAAAGCAATCACTAGGTATTGCCAGGGAACGTCAGTGAACAGTACATGTAAAGAGCTCTGTACAGTGTCCTCTGAGCACACAGAACATCCTTAAAAGATGGAAGCTATCAGTTTTGGCTCTTCAGCGTATGCTCTCATAACTCAGAAACACACTTTTACAAGACTTAACATGTCTACCCCCACTTCTACGGTGTTACGCACCAGGTAGTGTGAGGAAGAGGACAAGTAAGTATGGACCGATTGTTTATAATTGACTAGCAGTGTGCTTAGAGGTTGAGGAACAGCTGAAGAGCAGGCAGGGTGCCAGCTGGCCAGAACCCAGATTAATGGGTTTACTTCCCAGAAGCTAGGTGGTAGAAACCATCATTCCCTATTCCATGAAAAAGCATGCCATGGGACTGGACGACAGAAATTCAGAGAAATGCCACTTCAGAGGCAAACACCTCTCCAGTCTTTAACTCAGTTTTCCCAGTACTAATGTGTCTGCCAAAGACACCTAAAGACTAAGACAGCAACTAACTTCCCAGAGCAAAATGCTTCTCATAGAACTTTCTAGAGTAGGCTTTACTGATACCCTCTTGGCATGCACTTAGAAAGAGATGTTTTGTTGAATTAATCTGCAGTCTAAACTGAGTCTGGAAATCTGCTTAAAACATCTTATCAAAGGCATTGAATCAGATGTGGTAACAAGTGACCAACCTAAGGTTTTTGTTTTTTTCAGACTCATGTTCAGTTTGTATTGTTCAGATAAGCAGCTTCTTGTCTGGCATAAAAATTACAAAGTTCAGAGCAGAAAAGATAGACAACTGCTGAAGCTGTGGGTCCACACATTCTGTTTTCAACAGTACAATACAAACGTTGCCCATATTCACCTCTTGGGTGAAACAGTGAGAGCTCAACTTAAACAGAGCATACTTAAAAGCGGTGTTGACAATTCCCATACCTAATGGAAACCGCAAGTGGAAACCCAGGGACCACTGTCACTATGTCCTCATTTTACATGGAAACTGCAGCCGTGTAGGGTAGTAACTAGTCCTGGGCTCCAGTGGGGAACCACCAAGTCACCTTGCTAACAACCAGATGTTTTTTGTCAGGTTATCATCTCAGAAAGCCACAGTTGGGTTAGAAAAGCATTTAGGGATCCAAAGTCTATTTTTTTCACTTTATAAATCAAACTTTAATATAAGTCAATCACATTTTAACTTCAACAGAAAAGTTTTATCTTTCAAGAAAATGAGGATTTTTTTTCCCTGTTATATTTAGAAATAACTATCTGAAACAACTTGGGGGCAGGGGAAGTAAAGCACATCCAACACTTGAATAGCTCTCAGGACATTATGCTCACTGAAAAGGGAGAAGGCTAAATAAAAACAAAGAAAAATTTAAAAGTATAATTCTGTTTATATAAAATCTCAAAATTACAAAATTCTAGTGGCTAAAAACATATCACCAGTTATTAGGGATGGGGACTGGAGGGAGGGGAAGGAATTGAAGGAAGGGTTTGTTTTAAAGGTTAGTGGAAGCTATGTGAGTCTATGTGATACAATTTCATACAGCTATACACAAAAAATGCAAATAAACGAATACATGTAAAACCTCATGGGCTGAGGTATGAAGCTCAGTGGTAGAACACTCATTTAAAAGGCCTCTGATACGAGGTGCTGGGTTCAATCCCCAGCACTGTCTCTCCCCACAAACAAACAAACAAATAAAAAAAAAACAATTTAGGCTGGGTGTGGTGGCGCATGCCTTTAAATCCCAGCACTTGGGAGGCAGAGGCAAATGGATCTCTGTGAGTTCGAGGCCAGCCTGGTCTACATAGCAAGTTCCAGGCCAGCTGGGGCTACAAGGAGACTCTGTCTCAAAAACATATACACACACACAAAAACAACTTAAAAGTTCTATGGAGGCTGGGCATGGTAGCACATGCCTTTAATCCAGCACTTGGGAAGCAGAGGCAGGTGGATCTCTGTGAGTTTGAGGCCAGCCTGGTCTACATAGTGAGTGCCAGTCCAGCTGGGGCTACTGAGAGACCCTGTCTCAAAGACTGAAAAAAAAGCTCTATGGTTTAGTTAGAACTGTGCCTAATGTAATTTCTTGGTTTTGAAATTTACTATGATTATGTAAGAAATTGTCATTGAGGACACTGGGTGAAACATATGCCTGAGCTGGGCTTGGAAAACAGGAGGACTGGCAAGTTTGAAGCCAGCCTAGGCTACATATTGAGACCTTGTCTCCGAAAACCAAAGATTAGGCATTCAAGCTCAGAAGCAGAGCTCAATAACAGCCCTTTAGCATCTACAAGGTCCTGGCTCTTATCCCCAGAACCGGAGTAGGCATAGTACATCTGAACTTACTTTACTGAAAGAGCTGATCTTAGGGTTGGATTTTTGTTTTTGATTTAGGTTCAATGATGCCCAACAAAAATCCTGCCTTCCCACTAACCAGCCATCTCACAATGGAGGCACTTAATGATGTGTAATTAGCTACTACAAAGAAACAGACTGACTCCTACAATGATTAGAAATCCCAAAGGTTCCGGCTTCTTCTAAGTGCCTTCAGTTAATACCCAATCCTCAATCACAAAGGAAGGAACTAAAGATTTAAAATAACTTTGGTAACTGTCTGAGACGCTTTACATCTAAGAAGGTGCCTACAGAACTCATGCTGTTCATCTGCTTTAAAGTTTCATAAGGTTGCAAACTTTCAGGAAAAACTGGAATGTCCCTTTCATTTTCTTTCTCAGGATGTCGAGTAAACTCTGCTTTTCCAGTTCGGAGATTCCCTGAAGGGCTTGGTTTAAGATTCCTTGATGAGAACGTAGGGTCTTCACTCAACTGCTGTGTTCCTTTTGGCTGCAGAACTTCATTTGTGATGTTTCGGAGTACTGGTATATCTGTGTGCATGTCCTCAGACTCACACTTGTAACAATCCATTACTTCACAGGCATTCCTAGAGGGCACCTTCTGACGACTGAATTGTGCAGGTCCGCATGCAGGACCCCTATTTAACGGATGGTCACTCTCACCATCCTCATGGCTGGGAAGCTCCTCTTCGTCTTCACTACTGTCACTGCTTTGTATAAGCCCGTATCTCTTCATGTATTTTTTTGTTGCAAATGACATGTTGTTTGGTGAAACTAAGCTAAGACCCACTGTGCTTCTGTCTGTATTAATATGGAGAAGGCTAAAAGATGAGTCACAGTCATTCTGGTTTGATCGAGCAAGCGACAGTTGTGACAGCTGATTTTCATTTAAGTATTTCAGAGCTATGGCATTTGCCTCCATGCTCAAATCCACACCAGTGGGACTGAAGCCACTCATGCCAACATTAGCAAATGACACGTAGTTTAATCCAGAGATCACTGCTTCCGGGCTGATGCGTGCCAGAACACTGAAAGACAGAAGAGTAAGCCAGTTTTTTACCTTATTTTGAGTAATAGAGTTTTATTCTAGAAAAGTAACAAAGTTTTGGCTTTATGCTTACTGACTACTCAGAGACAGTCCTCAAGATGCAGATACACATTCAGGGATAAATATGATAACCTGGAGGCAACCCCTGTTCACAGATAGTTCTAAGCATGAATACAAGGCTTTGAATATGAGTCATTAAATATTGCCATGCTACTTAATTTTTGACTCTTAATCCCAAATAGCATGATAAATCAGCTAACATTCAATGTAAAGTAAAATATAAAAGTGAAATCAAGCATGCAACACATCTGTGTGCCTCTAGTAAATAGAAGAGAAAGTAAGATTGCCATAGTAGACAACACTCCATTTGCAACAATGAGAAACAAGTGGACTGGCTACGGTTTATGCAAACACACATACTGACTTTTGTTTCACTAGAATCTTCAACTCTTGTATTATTAACCGATGTGTTCTTTCTTTCATGTCAACACATACAATAATAATAGCTGCCAATTCTCATTCAGGTCTTCTAGGTGTCAGCTACCCTGTTGAACGCTTTCTATACATTATCTTCTTTCTCCTTCTTCATGGTAACCTTTTTCAGGAAAGTGTGCCCTCACCTACTTCAAACTCATTCTCTACTTCAACACTTTATATTCCTTTCCCCCTAATTTTCCACTTTTTTCCCTTAGCATTTATTGCTACCTATATATCCAATGTATATGTCTTATTATTGTCTGATTCCCTAAGAAGAGCTAACGAGGACAGAGACTTTGGTCTGCTTATCGCTATTGCAGCGTCCTTGGTACCTGGAAGAGTGCTTGCCACATACTAAGCATTTACTTAGTAAATACCGAATGTGTAAAAACAAGTAGTCATTGTAATCCTTATTTTCAGTTGAGAAAACCGAGGAGCAGATTTAACCAACTTCTCTAAAGTTCAACAGTTAGTAAATGGCAAGGGGAGACTGAACTCCACATTTGCCACACTCTGGGGCTCTGTAACTGCTGACTCTGCTTGGCACCCTGCATTTGGCTATCAGATTTCTTGGCTATCTGTTGTGGCAAACATTATGTTCTCGTCAAAGAATACACCATGACTTGCCACATCGTCCTATTTAAAAACTCCATTCACTTACGTCTACCAGCCACTGCTTATACTCAAAGCTCTGTAAAAAACAAGTAATTATTTCCATTTTTACAAGCACCAGAAGTTCAGAAGAAGTTACTTCCAATCACTAAATATCCCCAAACCACTGCTGTCACCACCAAATGGCAGACTATGTGCTCAGTGACGCTGGCTTTATAGTAGCTTGTGAGTGTCCCTTGCCCTTCTTGCTACCTACAATTGGCAAGAACAAAGGGAAGAGATGCAACCAATTTACCTAGACATACATTTTTTTACCATACATTTTAATGATATATTCATAGTCATAATGCCTTCTGAATATATATAAGCCTTCTGAAATCATAAGCAATTTTCCAAGAATTGTATATGTATCATGCATATAGATTAGTGTAAATAATTTGATAAAGCAAATAAAAATCTCTAATTCAAAATTACAAATATTTAGAGAAAGTAGGTGTTTCATAGAAGAATTGAAGAACTTATGAAGCAAAATATGATTTAGAAGGTTCTTCAAGTTTTCTTCAAGTTTCACCATCTAACAGAGCTGCTTAGTTTCAATTTGGGGGTCAGGGGGACACCATTAATTTGAAAGCAAAAGGAGCCACTCCATTAATCAAATCCTACAAGCTTTTCCACAAATACACAGTATAAGAATCTCATCTGATGCACAATCACATGGTCTACATAGTGAGTTCCAGGCCAGCTGCAGCTACAGGGAGACCCTGTCTCAAAAAGACCAAAAACAAAACAAAACAAAACAAAAAAAGAGAATGAAAGTTCAAGAATAAGTTCAAATAAGACAAGTACTAAATTTGAGGTGGCTGGAGAGATGGTTCAATGCTTAAGAGCACTGGTTGCTCTTGCAGAGGACTCGAGTTTGATTCTCAGCACCCACATGGTGGCTAATAACTGCCTGTAACTCCAGTTCCAGGGAATCCAACGCTCTCTTCTGACCTCCTTGGGTACTGCAGGACATGGGTGCACCTATTTACATACAGGCAATACACTCATACACATAAAATTAAAATAATAAATAATTTTTTGTAAAAGACAAGCACTAAAATACTTAAAATAGCATTTACTTAAAGGTGAAGATCCCTACGCATCCTATGCAAGTCTTCTAATAACAAGCAGACAGCCAGAAAGTACAGTAAAGAAGGAGCCAGACAGGCTGCCAGATCCTGAATTCAAGGGTCAGTCTAGCTGGCAAACTGCCTGTAGAGGCTGCACCAGACCAAGCCTGCATTCTCCATCTCCAGTGTGATTAACTGACTGGTTGATTCGTTTGCTTCTTGTGTGCGAGCAGGTGTGTGGTGTTTGTGTACATGTGCATGTGTTGTGTGCATATGTGCTTGGAGATCAGAGGTCATTAAGTATCTTCCTTGATCACTCTCCTCATCTTTTGGGACAGGGTCTTTCATTGAACCCAGCACTCACCGATTGGCTAGATTGGCTGGCCAGTGAGCTCTGGAGACACAGACCCACCTATCTCTAACCCCACAGTGTTAAGGCTATTTTTAAAAATACTTTAAATTATGTGTATATGTGTCTGTGTGGAAGTATGTGTACATGAATGCAGTGTCCTCAGAAGAGGGCATCAGATCCCCTAGAGTGGTTGTTCCATAGGTGCTGGGAACTAAACTCAATTCCTCTGCAAGAGCAATATGTGCTCTTAATCACTGAGCCATTTCTCCAGCTCCCAGGCCATTTTTTTGTTTTTTAAACACAGGTGCTAGGGATCCCAACTCAAGTCCCCCTGCTTGTACAGCAGGCACTTCACCAACGGAGCCACCTCTCTAGCCCACCTAGATGATTTCTAGGTGTACCTAGGACCCTTTCCCTGCCTTCTTGCCTTTGGATCCTCTTAATCTTTGCATTGGGAAAGAAAAGTAGAAGGACAATCTTCCTCCACTGCCTAAGTAGGATGTGCTCCTGGAGACCAGAATAAGAGCACAAGGGAGTCTCCGCACAAACCCACTGACATGAGCGCTGGTTTATAGAGCTAGAGAAACTGTATGGGCTACACAGACTACTCCATTTGTAACACCGTCTCTGCAGAAAAATGAGCCCTAAACTCTACACAATGGCCTTTTATGAACGTTTAGTACCCAGTTATCTTATTATGTGCGTTAAGTTTCTTTGGTAAAATGTTTCAAATTACATGCTATTTTTTATGTATATGTACAAATACACATGTCACAATTGTGAGTCTTGGTGAGAGAATGGAAGTCAGAGGACAACCTAAAGGAGTTGGTTCTACACGTGGATCCTAGGAAATGATTTCCCAGATTCCACAGGGGCAAGAAAACATACTGACTTGTGAAAGTTGTCCTCTGATCTCCCTTGAACATGCATGCTGCATTTACACACACAAACACACACAGGTAATAAAATAGTAACAAAACAAGATCATAGGTACTGACAGCAAGCATGATAGATCTGAATAGTGAACATTCATTATAAGCCTCAGTGGTGATATGAGTAGGTGGGATTTCCCCGAAGGCCCACAAAGTGTTACAGAAACAATAAAATTCAATTAGCCTGCCTTCTACATCCATGGGTTCTACATCCTGGGATTCAAGCAAGACCAGATCAAAAATACTGCAAGAGAAAAAAAAACTTCCACTTGCGCTGAACACAGACTTTTTGCCTTTCAGTTGTTTTCCTAAACACTACAGTACAGTAACTATTTTTACTTATTATGTACATTGTATGGACAGTTTAAGTAAGCTAAAATTGGCATAAACTACAGGATACGCACTACTTATATGCAAATATCATGCCATTTTATATAAAGGACTTAACACACGTGTATTTTGGTGTTTTTAAAGGATCCTGGAACTAATCTATGGATTGTAAAAGATGACTAGATAATGAAATTTAAAAATTTACCAGAGCCAGGCAAGGTGGTACGCACCTTTAATCCCAGTACTCCGGAGACAGAGGCAGGTGGATCTCTGTGAGATTGAGGCCAGCCTGGTTTACATAATGAAATCCAGGCCAGCTAGGAGGACAGGAAGACCCTGTCTCAAAAAGGCTGTCACAAGTAAATGCTACAGACTATCAAGAACAGAAAATTCTTCCCCCTCCTAGATAAGGTCTCTTGGTAGCCCAAGCTGGAATAGCATGTAACTCAGGTTGGCCTCACAACTCTCCTGTCTCAGTCTCCTGGGTGCTGAATTACAGGTGTATGCCACTATGCCTGGCTTAGAAACAAACTACTTTCGAAGTACAAAACATCAGTCCAGGAGGCCTTAGCAGACAGTCTGAGAGGGCCTGTTCTGACCTCCATCAGCGTAGGGGCTGGTATTTCAGCAGACAGCCTGAGAGTGCCTGACCTGGCCTCCCTCTGGCATAGGGGCCAAGAACTCAGCAGACAGCTTAAGAGCTGGATCTGACCTCGATGTGGTGGTGAGCTTCTTCAAAACACAACATACTCAATCCACTAACAGGGATTACATGAGGCCCCTCCCGCGGTCCCAGGGCAGACCTCCGAGAACATGAAACCTAGACCAACCAGCTTTACATAATCAATAAGGAAACAATCAAGGCACACCAGTTATACAAACAGAAGCAAACTTCAACTTGATTTTCATACCAGAATCACAAACAAAAGAAATTCACATGCCAAAATCATAACAAAAAAGTAATAAAATGGAAAGCCAAAACACTATGTCCCCACCAAACTCCACCAGTCCTGTAGAAGAGTTCTACAAGGAGAACCCCCTAGAGATAACCCAGGATACAGAATTTAAGAGAACAATCATAAACATGATCAAGGAATTCAACAAATTTAAAGAATACACAAACAAATCAAAGAACTAAAGGAGGATAGGAATAAACTTCTGAATGAATTCACAAAAGAGAAACATTGAAGAAAACTCAGGCAGAAATGAAGAAGGAAGTGCAAAACTCAATAAGCCAACTTGAAACAACAGGGGAAAGCCTCACCTCTAGAATGAATAAAATGGAAAAACAGAATATCAACACTGGAGGATAAAGGTGAAGAACTGGACCACTCAAGCAAAGATTATGAAAAATGTTTAAAAACCACAGGAATGGAATATACAGGAGATGTGGGACACCATGAAAAGATCAAATCTACAGATCATAAGCATAGAGAAAGGAGAAAAATTTCAGGTTAACGGTATTGACCAGATCTTAAACAGTATTGTAGAAGAGAATTTCCCAAAATTAAGGAAAGACATCCCCATACAAATACAAGAAGCACATAGAACACCAAACAGACAGAACCAGAAAAGAAACTCCCCACAACATACCACAGTAAAAACACTAAACGTTCAGAACAAACAGAGAATACTGAAAACTGCAAAAGAAAAACAAGTCAAATATACAGGAAAAACCATCAGAATTACAGCTAGACTTATCAATGCAAACTATGAAAGCCAGAAGAACCTGGATCAAAGTATTTCCTGCTTTAATTTCCTTCAGAAAAATTCTATCTATGGGGGCTGGAGAGACAGCTCAGTGGTTAAAAGCATTGGCTGCTCCTGCAGAGGACCCAGGTGCAATTACCTGCACTCACATGGCAGCTAACAACCATCCAGTTCCAGCTTATTTGGCGCCCTCTTCTGGCCTCTGCAGGCATTGCACACATGGGTATACTTACATGCAGACAAAACATTCATGAACATAAAATAAAAATAAAATTTTAAATTTAAAAATACTATTTATGTCTATGAAGTTTTCAAATCAAACACAGTTAAGTAAATTTAAAAGTGGGTATCACCTTAAGACCCTATTGCTGAAGATACTGCATACCTTGGCTGCATGACATAGGAAATCAAGTTGGAGCTGAGCTAAACGCTTCCTCCCTGTTGGCTAGAAGGTGTCATGCAGTCTGCTGAGGGAGAAAAGGCATCGATGGACTTACCCAGCTGCGAACCCTATCAAATATATTAACCTATCAGGCAAGATGTGCCCACTTGTGCAATAGTCACATAATGGTTATGGGGTTAACCTACCATTCTGACTGGATTTGAGGCCTACTCCACAGGAGGGAATCATGTCTAGTGCTGTAAACCTGGTAAAAAAACAATAGCTGTGGAGGTCAAAGGCCCTTAGGGAGGAATTTAATACCACTGTGGTTTAGTTAACCTGTCATATCATATCATATTTAGTAACATATCATTAAACTGAAGAGCCAAAATGCTCTGACTCTATTTTGGCTAGCTTCTTTAGACAAGCCCAGACAAGCTCAGGCATACTGTACATGTAAAAGCCTTATAAGGTATGAACAAAAACTTCTGACTCTAAAAGATATTAGTTAGCACATTCCAATGCCCTGAAGACAGCCCCTACCAATCAAGACTTTCCCTGTACACAGGATATGGGGACATCCAATTATTTTAAAAAGATGCTTGGCACGTGGGTTTCTGTGGAGTGCCCCAATAAAAGCTCCTGCCTGCTATTGTTCGGGGCCACACTCCATCTTTGGCTTGTGAAGTCTGCCCAGCTAGCCGCCATTTGGTTGTTGTCTTTTTTTAACTTTAAATTCTTAAATAAACTTGTTGTATAATCTTTCTGGGTATCTGTGGGAATTATTCTTGATTCTCCAACCCTAACAAAACAAGCTTCTAAATATTTATGTTTGTTCCCATAGACTAATGCTACACTCAGCTTTAATCAGAGAAGCCGCTCTTTCCAGTAAATAGGGGTGAATGCACAGAGACTCATGATGCACAAAGTTCTGAAAGTAAATGACAGTTGAGTGCTCAACCCTAAACAAGGTATTTGTAGTGTCCCTCTAATGCTCAGGGAACACTGAAGAGATCTCACTATGTAGCCGTAGGTGGTCTGGACTCTCTCTGTAGATCAGGCTGGTCTTGATCTCACAGAGATCCACCTGCGTCTGCCTCCTGAGTGCTGGGATTAAAGTATGTGAAACTACGCCCAGCTATTGCTTGTTTTCTAAACCAGGACATTTTGTTTTCTAATAACAAAAGCAATGATCAGAAAACTTACAAGTCTTAATATAATTCCCAGATTTTATTTTTTTTGCAACAAAACATTAAAAAAAATTTAGTTATTATTTTAAATTTATTTGTATGTGTGTATTGCTTGCATGTAGGTAAGTGCACCTGTGTTGTACAATGCCTGCGGAGGACAGAAGTTGTTGGATCCCCTGAAACTGGAGTTACAGGCAGTTGTTAGCTGTCATGTGGGTGCTGGGATTCAAACCTCGGTCTCCTGCAAGAACAGCCAGTGTTCTTAACCGCTGAGCCATCTTTCCAACCCCGCAACAAAACATTTTAAAGACATAAAATGCAAACATACAAACAAATCAGCTAAACAACAACAAAAAAGAAAGAAAAATTCTGTTCCAATCTGTACTCTGATTTTTAATAGTGAAGTGCTCTGCCCAAGATTCCTATAGCCACACATATCTGAAGTTTAATCGTGAAGACTATTTGTTACAGAGTTCGGGACCACTGGGAAAGACTACCCAGACTCAAAATGTTCCAAATCAGCTGAATTAAGTTTTTACAATTTCATTAGAATTTTAAAGAAAAAGAAATCCTCAGGCAGGTGAGCTTGTAATCTTGGCAGCTGCCTTGAGGAGGAGGTCAGACATGTGGCTGACTGACAGCCACAAGAGGTATACCTATTGAGGTTGTATTTGATAAAGAGGAATCTAAACCAAAGGATCTAATAGCCACATATGATCAAAAGGAATGTCTGTGTTTCCTCACACCTGTGGTTATATAACACCAGGGGCTGGTGTGTCACCTGCTATTTCCAGGAAGATTTTCAGATACTGCCAATACAACTCATTTCTCTTTGTCCAGTATTTTTCTGGTAACCCTATTCAGGAAAGATATTAATAAAACAATAAAGAGTACCAGCTGCTTTTGCAGAGGATCTGGGTTCGATTCCCAGCACCCACATGGTGGCTAACAACTCCAGTTCCAGGGGATCTGATGCCTTCTTCTGACCTTTGAGGGCAACGTACCTACATGCAGGCACTATACTCATACATATAAAATAAAAGTAAATATTAAAAAATATAAAACAATTAATCCTCAAGTAATTTTTATATGGAACCTCTCCTACGAAAACAATTTAAAATGTGCAGATGATCCCTTCGGCCTATATACAGTAGGTCCTAAATAAATGAACTCAACTGAATTGGGGTACAAACACACGTGTTCAGGAGAATACTACACTGTTATCTAAAATGGATTTATCTTTTAAAACAAAATTTAAAGTTACCTGGCATGATCCACTTTGTGTGCATTTTTCTTCACTTTAGTGGGAGAATCAATTTTGACTCCCAAACTCCTTAGCTGTTTTAGAGTGGCATTGAGGACACAATCTTTATCTACTAGTCCTGAGTTAGGCGTTTTTTTCCTTGCATGGTAAACATCTTGGGTTTTGGTGCATTCGTGGCTAATAACTACTGCTTTGGCAGGTGCTTGATCAGTTTCTTTGGAGGAGTTACTTAATAGGTGGTTCACTTGACCCTAGGAAAAGAAAAAGGATATACTTTTAAATCACTAATAATCTTAAGAACTTCAATTTCTTTTCTCTTTTACATTTTATGTATTCAGTATGTTTGTGTATGTGCACTCTCATGCATACATGGAGATCAGAGAACAACTTGTGGGAGCCAGTTCTCTCTTCTTCCACCATGTGGGTCCTTGGGAGCCAGTTCTCTCTCCTTCCACCATGTGGGTCCTGCAGATTGAACTTCAACTGTCAGGGTTGTCAATTGGTGCCCTTACCTGCTGAGCCATCTTGCTGGTCCCAAGGTATTTTAAAAAAAGATTTATTATGTATTTATGTGTATGTTTGTGTGCCTGTATGTACTCACATACACACATGTGGCATACACTCATAGATAGATAAATAAAAATGATAAAAATAAATATTTAAAAAAGCATCAAGCCAGGTGTAGTGGCACACACCTTTTATCTCAGCACTCGGGAGGCAGAAGCAGGTGGATCTCTGAGATTGAGGCCAGCCTAGTCTATGTAGTGAGTTCCAGGCCAGCTGGGGCTACAGGGAGACCCTAACTCAAAAAACTAAACCCCCGCCCAAAAGCCAACAGGTAAAGGGGAAAGTGAGGGATATCATTAAAATATATTGCATGCATGCGAAATTCTTAAAAGAATAAATTAAAAATATTATGTTTAAAAAAACCCCAAACAGGTCTGGAAATGCTTATGTGCAATCCCAATCCTTAGTAGGCAGAGACAGGAGTCTTGAGTTCAAGGCCAGTATGCATTATAGTAAGGTCCTGTCTTCCTGCCTCTCCTCACCACCCTCCATCCCTACAATAAAAATAAAGCACATAAGGAAAGAAAATCACCAAAACCAACATATTTAAATCACTCATTTGCAAGTTGGCAGTGTGTTTCAGACTTTCCTGTTACTTTTACAATTAGGCTCCTTTCTTTCCTACTTTCTAAAAAAATAAGAATGCACTGTGATACTCTGAATTCATGACATCGAGGCATATTTCACTTCCTGAGCATGTAAGCTGGCATCACTCTAGGACCTAGCAGGCAAGTAACAAATACCTGTTTACGGATGAATACAAAGGACTCTACTGAAGTATGTTTAACTAATCATCAATTACAAATAAGGAAACAAAATGTTCCAAAGTCTACAATTTTATGGAAGTGAAAGTTGGGGTCATTTTAACCATAAGTTCCCATTTCCATTCTAAGTTTTCTAAGAAAACTAGGCCCAGGAGCACACACTCATTCTGTGTTCTTGGCTTCACACCGCTTCTCAACCTGTCACATGGTTATGCCTGGTTGTCCTGTGTTAGTATTTTCCCTTTGATCTCAAAGGTACAGACAGACTATCATAGTCATCATTATATTATCCATTTTGCTTAGTCTCTTTTTTTTTTTTTTTTTTTTTAAGGTTGCTTTGCAATAAAATTTATTTTTAGCAATACACAGCAGGCTAGATTTGTTCCTGGGGGCCACCGTGTGTTGACTGCTGGTAGAAGTGAGTCATCTTGGTAAGTTCAGTGAGTAGCATAAACCATAAAATGCAGTTCAAACTGGATGCATTCAGAGAAGCCCACAAAGGGGAAAAAAAGAAACTATAGCTCCACAGCTTGACTATGTGGAGTTAACACAAAGCAATCAAGGTGCCATCCTGGAGTGTGGGCTACAAATAAGCCCACGATACAGTATTGTAGTTAAAGATGAAGACAGAAGGAAAACCTCAACTGAGTTGGGGATGCAGGTTTCTAGGAACATGACTGTGACCCTTCATCACAGCCAGGTGTGGTGGCACATGCCTATAATCTCCAGCACTTGGGAGGTAGAGGCAGGAGGATCATGAGTTCAAGGCCAGCCTCAGCTACACAGTGAGTCTGAGGCCACCTTGGGCTACATGAGACAGTCTCAAAGAAAAACTGTGGGCCTTCACCATCAGAAAGGATCTATGAGGGGCTGGGGATGAAGCTCATTGGCAGAGTGCCTGCCTAGTGTGCATGAGGCCCTGGGTTTGATCCCAAACACTACACAGGAATGAGTGTGCACACACACACACAGACACACACACACACACACTCAAATTCATACATACACAGACACACAACATGTGTATGAAGAATCATGTATCTTGTAAGATTGGAGCCCAGGTTTAGTTTGTTTCCTTGTAATCTACGAGTATTCTAGCATGAGGCTGCAGACAAATTGTTTAGTAAATGCTTATTTATTTATAGTCAAATATGGGCAAGTTTAAAAATTAATAATTCTATTATTGAGAAAACGCTTAAGCCAGGCATGGTGGTACACACTTTTAATCTCAGCACAGGCAGAGGCAGGTGGATCTCTTTGAGTTCAAGGCTGACCTAGTCCACATAGTGAGTTCCAGGACAGCTGGGGCTGCAGGCTTAGTCTCCTTCTAAGACAAGTATTTAATAAATATCTGTTTACCTGAACTGAAAGCAGCAAATACTGTCATGAATATTATACAATTTTCCAATTTCTTACAAACTCAAGTTGTTTGTATTCTTCCTCCCCATTCTAACTTTAGTATGAATTTGGCAATATAGCAATTTACACTTTTATTTATTTTTTTGGTCTTTTTGAGACAGGGTCTCCCTGTAGCCCCAGCTGTCCTGAAACTCACTATGTAGACCAGGCTAGCCTTGAACTCACAGAGATCCGCCTGCCTCTGCCTCCCAAGTGCTGGGATTAAAGGCATGCATCATCACGCCGGCTATCAATTTACATTTTTAAAATAAGGATTTTTTTTTTTCTGGCTAAGGACCTGATAACTGGCAAACTTATAATCAATTGCTGAATTTAAGTTAATCAAAATTTATGACAAGCTAACGTGTGTTGCTAAGTAGTCAAAATTATTTCTATTTCAAATTCTCATAGTTTAAAACTAGGGAAACCTTAACTAACATTTCCTATATTAAATAAGCATCTCACTAAGATGAAATGCTCTATGCTTACCAACAAGTCTTGGTAAACTTTCTGGTTATCTTCTGTCAGTTGGTGAGGCTCAGCTTCTGGCTCCCCTGGCGTTTCACTGCCGTATCTGGCCTCCTGTGTTGCGGGCGGACTCTGTAAGCACATGCTCACACTCTCAGCCAGCAGAGCACTTGGAAAGAACATGGGCACATCAGGCTCTTTTCTCTTCTCTGAAGAGGAGCTGCATGAAAGGACATTTGTGGTAAGTGTTAGCTATCAAAGGACTTGTGACAGATATTTGAAGTGTAGCAATTTTGGAAAGAATGAGGTTAAGACCCAAGTAGCATCTAGTTTGTATTCAACTCCTTTTTTAAAAGTTTATTTTGCCGGGCATGGTGGCACATGCCTTTAATTCCAGCACTCAGGAGGCAGAGGCAGGCGGATCTCTGTGAGTTCGAGGCCAGCCTGGTCTACATAGCGAATCCAGGCCAGCTAGGTCTACAGGGAGACCCTGTCTCAAAAAAGACCAAAAAAAAAATTATTTTATGCATATGTGTGTGTGCCTGAGTGTATAAACGTGCACTATGTGCATTCAGGCAGTTCTGAGTCTCCATGTGGGAGCTGGGAACCAAATCCAGGACCTCTGGAAGAGCAGCAAGTACTCTTGACCACTGAGCCAACCCTCCAGTCCATATATTCAACTGTTTGTAATATATATAAACACACCATTTGGCAGACTGCATATAAACAAAACCATAATACCATTCAAGTTATGCTATTTGTTATACTATTTAAGATAACTTTCTTTGGGGCTGGAGAGATGGCTCAGGGGTTAAGAACACTGGTTGCTCTTGCAGAAGACCCAGGTTCAAATCCCAGCACCACATGGCAGCTAACAACTATCCATAACTTCAGTCCCAGGGGATCCGACAGCCTCTTCTGACCTCTGCGGGCATTGCACATCACAGGCTGCACTTACCTACATGCAGGCAATACACGCATACACATAGAGTAAAAATAATAAATAAAATTTAAAAAAAAAGATAACTTTTTTGAAGGCTAGAAAACAACCTACTTTTATCTCCTTGATGCAACAAAACATTTTTAGGTTATCTAAAACATTTAAATATATAATTTGCTCACTTCAAGTTTTAAAATAATGAAAGATCCTTGTCAAATTAAAGTTTATCAACTACTATTACTAACCTCAACAGTAGGTTGATGATACTTCTCTTTGTTTTGTATATTTCTTTACAGTTTTTTTAGGGCATTTATTACTTCAAGAGTGTAGAAACTGAAATGACTGGAGAAGGCAGCAACAGACCTGTTCTTTGTTAGAACAGTAATCTGTGGTCTTGTAGAAAATAGAAAAAAGAGCTGGGTGGTGGCACACAGCTTTGATCCCAGCATTCAGGAGGCAGAGGCAGGCGGATCTCTGTGAATTCAAGGCCAGCCTGGTCTACACAATGAGTTCCAGGACAGCTGGGGCTACAGGGAGAGCCTATCTCAAAAAGACCAAAAAAATTTAAAGGGCAAAGGATCTAAAAACAGAAAAATGGCAAAGAAAACCCCCCAAAACTCCATGCAGATAACGAATGTCAATATGAATTAAATCTCTTGCAAAAATCATTTATTACCTATAGACACATTCTGTTGGCATGACTGTGGAGAAAGAAATACTCTTATGAATTGTTAGTGAGAGTGCAAACTGGCATGACCCTCTAGAAAGCAATATGATAATGCCTAAAAGAAGTCATGAATACATTTGATTTTAGATGCAGGAATCACTTCTAAAATAATTTAAAAATATACATGTGCAAGGTGATTCACTGTGGCATTGTTTTAACTGCAAGCTACTGTAAGGAATCCAAATGGCCACATGCAGCGATTAAACTATGATATAGCCATACAATGGAGGATGAGAAAGAACTCTAGGAACTACTTTGGAATGTTTTCTGAGAACCTACAGAATGCTACTTTTCTAAACATCAAGTGACATAAGAAAATATGGATGTATGTGATCATCTGTGTAAAGGAAATGCAGAAATAAACCAGAAACTGAAAAAATGTGTTTCCTGAAGGTTTCTGCCAGTGGATGCCCATATTGCATCACGTGACCTCATTCTATCGTTGGTTCTGAACACGCAGCATATATCCTCTGTATTGTGTGTGCTCTATCACACTTCAAAGTATTCATGATAGCTGTCTGAAATCTTGGGGCTCAGATGTGAGACTATGTGATGAACTACTGTATTTATACTGTACACACAAAGTTTTCTAATCTTACAGAAACAAAATGGTTTAATTAAATATATTAGTTATATTTGTGCTGCAGTGATAAAACACCATAACCCAAGTACTTATAAAAGGAAGAGCTTAGGTCAGGCATGGTGGTGCAACACCGTTGATCCCAGCACTTGGGAGACAGAGGCAGGTGGATCTCTGTGAGTTCAAGGCCAGCCTGGTCTACAGAGTGAGTTCAAAAGAGGAAGAGTTTATTTGACTTAGGGTTCTAGAAAGATAAAAGTCTATCACAGCAGGGAGGCACAGCAGCGGAGGGGCTGGCGCAGAAAGCTGCACGCTTAAATCCGCAAACAGGGAACAGGAAGTAGAGAGGGAACAAACTTAAAATGGGGCAAGGCTACGAACTCTCAAAGCCCACCCCCAGTGATGTGCTTCCTCCTGCAAGGCTGCACCTCCTAAACCCCCTCAAACGGCTGCACCAGCTGGTGACAAAGTAGTCAAACATCTGAAATCTACGGCAGAACATTCCTCATTCAAACCACTAAACTGTAAAACCAAAGACTTTTAATATTTTCCTACTACCATTCCCCATCATGTAAATATTAAAGACTGTTATCTTTGGATCATACTGTGTTTGTGCTATTTAGTATTATGTGTTTATGCGCAGTCAGGTTCTTGGTATTGACTATTTATAAAATCAAAATATTCAACAACCTTTAAAATTGATGATCTTTCCTGCGTAAGTCCCACAGTGCCCAGCATGCCTTGACTCGCCCAGCCTCTTTCACTCTCCCAGCTCCCCAACCCCATCTCTCCTCCTACCCTGGGTACTGGTCCATTTCTTGTCTTGGCACCCCAGACCCCTGGACTGACCTCTTGGCCCAGAATCCCCACTGCTTCCTGATCCTTTGCATCCAGACCAACCCAATTCTTCCCAGTAGACCCCAGGAGCCCTTGGGGCCTCTTCCCGCCACCACCTCCCTTTACAACCTGGGTGGCACAGCCACCAGCTTCCTGAGACCAGCATTTCCTGGGCCATGCTCCCAAGCCAGTCCAGCCCCCAAATTCCTGAGGTTAGCATAATTCCTGGAGGGATCCAGACCTTAGGAGAAAGCCTGAGAGCATCTGATCCTCATCTGACTTGGGCCTCTGTGGGAACTCCTGAAGACAAAAGCAATCTGGCCACTCCAATATAAAATCAAGAGAGAACCTCAAGCCTAGACCAATCAGCTTTTCATGCCCAAAAGTAAACCACAAAAAGAAGCAGACCTAAACTGAACAAAGGAAGGCTTGACTCTCACACAAAAAGCAAAAACTAAAAAAGAAATCCACATGTCAAAGTGGCAGAGAAAAAAGAACAACATGAAAAACCAAAATAATATATTCCCACCAAGTACCAACAGTCCTCCAGAGGAGGACAATGAGAACCTCTCAGAGGTAACAAAGGACATGGAACTCAAAAGAACAATTATAAACATGATAAAAGAATTCAGTGAATTTAAAGAACACACAAATCAAAGAACTGAAGGAAGATAGGGATAAACTTCTGAATGAATTCAGAAAAGAGAAATATTGAAGAATACTCAGGCTGAAATGAAGAAGAAACTGAAATGCTCAGTAAGCCAATTAGAAATGACAGGAGAAAGCTTCACCAATAGGATGAATGAAATGGAAAACAGAATATCAAGACAGAAAGATAAAGTGGAAGAAATACACAACTCAAGAAACTATTATGTAAAATTTAAGAAAACAGGTGTGGTGGCGCATGCCTTTAATCCCAGCACTCAGGAGTCAGAGGCAGGTGGATGGATGTCTGTGAGCTGGAGGCCAGCCTGGTCTACACAGTGAGTTCCAGGCCAGCTGAGGCTACAGGGAGACCATGTCTCAAAAAGCGCCCCCCCCCCCGAAAAAAAAACCAAAAAGAAAAATTTAAGAAAACACAAGAATGGAATATGGAGGAATTGTGTGACACCATAAAAAAGACTAAACTTACGAATCATAGGCATACAGTAAGGAGAAGAATCTCCAGATAATGGTATGGACCAGATCTTCAACAGGATTGTAGAAGAAAATTTCCCAAAACTAAAGAAAGACATGCCCATACAAATACAAGAAGCATACAGCTAACATCAAATAGACAGGACCAGAAAAGAAACTCTCCACAGCACATCATAGTAAAAACACTAAACATATAGCACAAAGAAAATACTGAAAGCTGCAAAAGAAAAACAAATCACATATAAAGGCAAAACGATCAGAATTACAGCTGACTTTTCAGTGCAAACCATGAAAGCCAGAAGAGCCTGGGCGAAAGTTTTCCCAATTTTAAATGACCACAGATGCCAACCCAGATTACTTTACCAGCCAAAATGTCTATTATAGTCAAAGGGGAAAGAAAAATCTTTCATGACACAAATAGGCTGAAAGAATTCATGTCCACAAAACCAGCCCTTCAGAGAGTTCTTGAAGCAATGCAAAGAGCTGAAGACAGGAACGACTATACCCAAGGGGTTAAGGAAAGATACTTCATGAAGGTATAACTATGGAAATACACAGCTACACCAAGAATGTGAACAGAAATAAAAATGACAGGACTCAATACACATCTTTCATTACAAACTGAAATATCAATGGGCTGAATTCCCCAGTAAAAAGACACAGACTAGTTGAATGGATTAAGAAACAAAACCCATTGTTTTGTTGTCTGCAAGAAACTCATCTCATTTTCAAGGACAGGCATAAATACCTTAAGGTAAAAGGGTGGAAAAAAATATACCAAGAGAATGATACTAAGAAAAAAGCAAGTGTTACAATTCTAATATCTGACAAAATAGACTTTAAACTAAAAGTAATCAGAAGAGATAAAAAGGGCCACTTCATTCTGATCAAAGGAACAATTGACCAAGAAGATATTACAACCATGAACATATATTCACCAAACTCTGGTGCACCCAACTTCACAAAAACAGTACTACAGGACTTTAAGACACAGATTAATCCCAACTCATTTATAGTCGGGGACTTCAATACCCCATTGTCTCCATTAGATAGGTCAACAGGGCAGAGAGTTAACAGAGAGAAATCTGAATTAAACAATACTATACATCAAATGGGCCTAAAAGACATCTACTGAATATTCCACCCAAGCACCAAAGAATATACTTTCTATTCAGTGCCCATGGAACTTTCTCCAAAATCGACCATGTACTGGGGCACAAAACAAACCTCAACAAATACAAAAAGATTGAAACAATTCCATGCATTCTATCAGACCACAATGCAATAAA
>NW_008327506.1:245419-246013 GCF_000622305.1 Nannospalax galili
CAATTGAAATAATTCCATGCATTCTATCAGACCACAATGCAATAAACCTTAAAATTAACACCAGGAGAAACCCTAGTAACCACATGAACACATGGAGATTAAACAACACACTCCTGAATGATGAATGGGTCAAAAGAGAAATTAAGAAAGAAATATAAGTATTCCTGGAAGTAAATGAAAAGGACAATACAACATGACAAAACCTCTGGGACATGCTGAAAGCAGTTTATAGCTCTAAGTGCTTACATAAAAAAATCAGAAAGAACATAAATAAATGACTTAACGTTGCAACTCAACAAACTTGAAAAGCAACAGCAAACGAAACCCAAACCCAGCACAGCAGAAGAAATAACAAAAATCAGGGCAGAAATTAATGAAATTGAAACAAAGAAAATAATACAAAGAATCAATGAATCCAAGAGCTTGTTCTTTGAAAAGATAAGACTGACAGACTGCTAGCCTAGTTAACCTAAAGAAAGAGCACCTCTAAATCAACAAACTCAGAGATGAAAGGGGACACATCACAACAGACACCAGAAAGATACAGAACATTATAATGGAATACTTTAAAAACCTATATGCTACCAAATTCGA
>NW_008327506.1:246663-247418 GCF_000622305.1 Nannospalax galili
GAAAAAAACTGGAAGCATTCCCATTGAAATCAGGAACCAGACAAGGCTGTCCACTATTCCCACTTCTCTTAAACACAGTGCTTGAAACTCTTGCAAAAGCAATAAGACAAAAGCAGGAATTTAAAGGAGTAATAATTGGAAAAGAAGATATCAAATTATCCCTTTTTGCAGATGATATTATATCTAAGAGATGCCAAAAAGTCTACCAGAAAACTCCTAGAACTGATCAACACTTTCAGTATAGCGGCAGGTTGTAAAATCAGTCTACAAAAATCAGTAGCCTTTCTATATACCAGTAACAAGCAATTGGAGAAAGAATACAGGGAAATGTTCCCATTCACAATTGCTTCAAAAAAATTAAAATATCTTGGAGTAAATCTGACGAAAGACACCAATGAACTCTACAGTGAAAATTTTAAATCATTAAAGAAAAAGATTGAGGAAGACGCCAGGAGATGGAAGGACCTCACATGTTCATGGATTGGAAGAATTAATATTGTTAAAATGACCATCCTACCCAAAGCAATTTATAGATTCAGTGCAATCACAATCAAAATCTCCATGACATACTTCACAAAATTAGAAAAAAACCATCCTTAAATTTGTATGGAAGCACAAAAGACCCTGGATAGCCAAAGGAGCCCTGAGCACAAAGAGCAATGCTAGGGGGATTACTATACCAGATCTCAAAGTATACTACCAAGCCATAGTCATAAAAACAGCATGGTACTGGTGCAAAAATAGACATATATATC
>NW_008327506.1:247621-248116 GCF_000622305.1 Nannospalax galili
CTCAATGTGAAGCTGAAATTGTTAGAAGAAAATATTGCCAATAACCTACAAGATATAGGTGTAGGAAAGGATTTTCTAAACCGGACATCAACTGCCCAGGAAACAAGGTCCAGAATCAACAAATGGGACCTCATTAAACTAAAAACCTTCTGTACATCAAAATAAGCCACCAAGGAAGTGAAGAGAAAACCTCACAGAATGGGGGAAAATCTTCATGACCAACACATCTAACGGAGGTTTAAGATCCAGAATATATAACGAATTCAAAAAACAAAGAACCAAGGAAGCAAGCCACCCAATTAAAAGATGGGCTAAGAGGCTGAACAGAGAGTTCTCAAAAGAAGAAATAAAGATGGCTAAGAAGCATCTTAAAAGGTGTTCAACATCATTAGTAATTAGGGAAATGCAAATTAAAATCACTTTTAAGATTTCATCTTACCCCAGTCAGACTGGCTAAGATCAAGAGAACAAATGATACCAAATGTTGGAGAGGAT
>NW_008327506.1:248327-266607 GCF_000622305.1 Nannospalax galili
AATAAGATTGTTTGGGATATGAAACACACACACACACACACACACACACACACATCAATCAATTAAAAAAATGAGTTCTATCTGAGGAAAAAGCATAAAAATTTGCTTCTTGTTGATTAGAAAAGGTGATAAACATTACCATTGAAATCTACCTGATGACCTTATATCCATACTCAGGTGCCAAGGATCCCAGTGTAACCACTGTGACTTGTAATAATCAAATACGTAGAGATTAAAGACACATATGCAAACATCTAAGTGTTAGTACCATTAAAAATGAGTTCTTCGGGGCTGGAGAGATGGCTCAGCGATTAAGAACACTGGCTGTTCTTGCAGAAAACCTGGGTTCAAATCCCAGCACCCACATGGCAGCTAACAACTGTCTGTAACACCAGTGCCAGGGGATCTGATAGCCACTTCTGTCATCCACAGGCACTGCACAACATAGGTGCACTTATATACATACAGGCAATATACACATACATGTAAAATAAAAATAAATAAAAGTTTTTAAAAAAAGAGTTCTTCATTAGCCGGGCATGGTGGCGCACGCCTTTAATCCCAGCACTCGGGAGGCAGAGGCAGCCTGGTCTACAGAGTGAGCTCCAGGACAGCTGGGGCTACAAGGAGAGCCTGTCTCAAAAAGACAAAAAAACAAAAAACAACAACAACAACAACAAAAAGATCTTTTTTAAAGGTTAAAACCTCATTCAATTTTGTCTTATAGAGTTTATACTGAGTTCAATATTGTCTAACTGTATTATTTCACCTGTGAACCTAAGAATTTACTGTCAATTTTGAAAAAGATGCATCTTTGCTCTGGAAATTGTTATTGAATATGTTAATGCTGTAATGAAATGCTTCTTCTAATCATGTGGTTATTAAATAAATAATTTTTAAAAATGTTGACAATGCTCTATCTCCTACGGTATCAAATATTCAGCCAATATTTCTTTATGTAAAACAAGCATACCCATCCAATTAATATGCAAATTTTTTCTTTTTATAACTGAATGCTCTGTTTGTGCACACACAGACACGGACACAGGCATGGTAGCACATGCCTTTGATCCTAGCACTCAGGAGGCAGATGTAAGTCAATCTCTGTGAGTTCCAGACCAATCTGGTCTACAAAGTAAGTTCTAGGTTCCAGGTCAATCAGGACTACAGAGTAAGACCCTGTCTCAAAAAACAAAAATCAAGCTGGGCATGATGGCACAAACCTTTAATCCCAGCACTCAGAAGGCAGAGACAGATCTCACATCAAGGTCAGCCTGGTCTACATTGGGGCTACAGGAAGACCCTGTCTCAAAAAACAAAAAACAAAACAAAAAGCAAACTAACAAAAAATTGCCTCAGATGAAAAGGGTGTCGTGAATGAAAAAGTTGAAGAAACCCTAGTCTAGTACAGTGCCAGATATACACAGTGGGTGAACTATAACTGTGACTTCTCTTCATCCACCACTGTGTTCCCCCAGTGTACCCCAAACATCAGCCTGATCATCTTCCACCACATTAAACTGTTTTACTTTAGTGCCAGAGCTCTCAAATACAGAATTCAGCCTTTAGAGATCTGTATGGCTCTTCAAAATATTATCATCCCAAAGTTAGACATGGTGGCTCACATCACCATTAGTTTACAGATAGCCTGGTCTATATAGTAAAATAAGTTCCAGGCCAGCCTGGGTAACATACTGCCTTAAAAAAAATCCACACATTTGCAAAGTACTTTATTATAAGGGAGAGTCCATGTCAGTTATCAAATTTACCTTATTTCATTTTTAGCTAAATGATTCAAGTAATTAAGTACTGTGAAGGCTAATAGTCTTGGCTGTCAAGTTGGCTTGAGGGACCCCTAGGAGATTAGTAAAACACGCTTCTAGATGTATCTGTGAAGGTGATTCTAGTGACAACCGGCATGTGCAGTAACAACTGAGAGAAGAGCAGCCTAAAATGTGTGCGGCCCCATCTAATAGGCTGGGGTCTGGGCAGAACAAAATCAGAAGGGACAGAAGCCTTCTAGCTAGTGCTCAGGCTTTCTCTGTATCCCTCTGCTTCCCACTTGCCATGAGGTGGGCAGTTCTGCTCTGTCACATCTGTCTGCCATGACCTTTCAGTATCACCAAAGGCCCATAGCAACGAGGCCAGCTGCCACGGCCTGAAAGCTCTGAAACTCCAGGCCAAAGTAAATCCTTCCTCCTTTAATAGTTTCTCAGCAACTAATGCTAGCTTACAGACTTATAGATATACTGTTCTAACTGCCTCACATATAAAAACTCATTTAATTCTCAAGATAATCTTATAAAATAGGTACTTCTATTATTGCCATTTTATAGATAAGAAAACAGTGAACAAGAGGTGTTGAGAGCTATCCATGATCATACTGCCATGATACAAATCCTCGAAGCCTGGTATCAGAGCTCATGCTCATAATTACTCTGTAACACCATGTGTGCAAAGATTTAAAAACATCTATCTTGGTGGCTAATCTAGCAAATAAAAACAAAAGCTGACATGAAAGATTTTAAACCTCAAAAGATTAAAATATTTAAGATTAAAACAAAATTTTAAAGTATGATTCAAATGTGCCAGTACATCCAAAGGACGGTCTCTTTAAAATAAATTTTTTTTAAAGAAAGTCTCTACAGATGCCACTATCTACTGGGAAAGGCAATCAATAATCAATTAAGCTGCATAGCAAACCAACCTATCTTTCACAGACTGCTTCATCATCTGAAAGACTGATCCTGTAGAGTGTCCAAAGACACTCGGAGCCCAGGTAGCTGAGTGATGTATGTGAATACTCAGCAGTGGGAGTCACAGCATGAACTGGATCACATGGCTTCGAGGAGTCTCAAGAAGCACTAAGAGCACCACTGACAGCACTGGAAATTATTACACTTTTAGGACGGGCTTCTCACTATATAGCTTAGGCCAGCCCCAAATTCGCTATCATCCAGCCTCCATATTCCAAGTTCTAGGATTATAACTATGTACCACCACATCTAGCTTGCAGATAATATTGATTCTGAATCAATATATTGTGCTGAAAAAAGACCAGATTATATCTAGTTATATGTTAGAACCAATACAGCTCATCAATTGATCTGAAAAAGCAATTAGCTTCATTCTATCAGTCGAATTAGATGCTTTTCTGAAGTCAAAAACTATCAAGATTGGAGATTTTGAAAATTCTAACTTGAAAACATTCTGTAGTTTATATGCTGTACATACTTGAGGCTTACCCTCAAACTGTTATGTCAGTAAACATTTACTAAGAAGCTAACAGGAGCTGAACATGGTGGTGCATGACTGTAATCTCAACTCTCAGGAGGCTGAGGCAGGAGGATCATGAGTTCAAAGCCAGCCTGTGCCATATACTGAGTTCTAAGACAGCCTGGGCTATCTCAATAAAGAAACAAATAGATAAATAAGCTAACATGGGTAACTAGGCACTGTACCAAAAATAGAGAAATGAATATGATCACTACCCTGTGGAACTCGATCTAGATGGGGAGATGTACACAGAGCTGTTGTTTGATTTTTGTGGGTCTTTTTTTTTTTTTTTTTTTAAAAAGCAGGGTCTCCCTGTAGTCCCAGCTGTCCTGGGACTCACTATGTAGACCAGGCTGGCCTTGAACTCACAGAGATCCGCCTGCCTCTGCCTCCCGAGTGCTGGGATTAAAGGTGTGTGCCACCACGCCCGGCTTTAGCTATCTTTTTTATAAGTTGCATGTGAAGAATCTGCACTGCTACTTGGAACCCTGTATTATCAGAATTTCTACAATAAGGCCTAAGCACATGTAATGAAGCTTTTTTTCAGAAGTTGTGATTGATTTAGCTTGTTAACATATCCAACAATTGACATATAGGCATGATTCAAGAAGATACAAACTTCTCAGTTACACTGACACCTTATTTTGCAAAGACATTAGTGAAAATATAGTTTAAAAGTTTCTCAGAAAATAACATGTAAAAAGAAAAAAAATACACAGAATGGTGAGTCTAATAAGTAATGTGTGATGTACTTCAGAATGGCAGAGATTTTAAATGTTCTTACCACAGAAGTCTGTGAGATGACAAGATTTGATAAGCCTCATTTAATTATTCTATACCATATATATATATATATACATATATATATAAAAACATTAAAATCACATAGTACCCTATAAATGTAAGTTTGGGCTTTTTTTGGTCTTTTGAGACAGGGTCTCCCTGTAGCCCCAGCTGACCTGCAACTATGTAGACCAAGCTGGCTTTGAACTCAGAGATCTGCCTGCCTCTGCCTCCCAAGTGCTGAGACTAAAGGCCTGTGCCACCACACCCAGCTCCAACTTCATGTCTTTCTAAAAAAATTTTTAAAAGTTGGGCATGGTGGCGCAGGCCTTTAGTTCCAACACTCAGGAGGCAGAGGCAGGAAGATCTCTGTGAGTTCAAGGCCAGCCTGTCTACCTAGTGAGTTTCAGGCCAGCTGGGTCTACAGGGAGACCCTGTCTCAAAAGACAAGATATATATATATATATTGAAGGCTAGAAAGATGGCTCAGATGGCTCAGTGCTTAAGAGCACTGGCTGCTCTTTCAGAGGAACCAGGTTAAGTCTCCAGTACCACATGGTGGCTACCAGTTCCAGAGGATCAGTCACCCTCTTCTGGCCTCATCCGCATTGTACGAAACAGGAGCACTCACATCCAGGCAAAATACTCATAAAATAAAAATAATACACATAATAATAAATAAAAATAGTACACATAAAATAAAAATACAGTATTTTTTAAAAAATAAATTTTTAAAAATTTAATGAAATATATTCAGTCTCCAGCACTCCCAAAAAAGAAAGACAATGTGAAAATAAAGGTAGGATGAAGTACTGAATGGAAGGTGTCTTACTTGGACTCAAAAAGCAGCTGATTAAGTTCTTCCACAGCAAGGTTACTCTCCTCAAAATTGGGAATATCAACTGCTTTTAATGAAGAGGCACTACCTGGAGGACTTGTGACTTCATTATTAATATCAACAGAAAAATTCATGTCTTCGCTGGAAATCTTGGTATCATCTTGCTTCACCTGTGAGTCAGGCTCTCCATCATCACCTGCTGCATTCCAAAACAAGCTAGCACCTGGAGGTTAAATGAGTTTAGATACTAAAACAAACACATGAATAAATGTAAAGACTTGTTAAAATCATGCACTTGATCTTAACAAAATGACAAGTATATTAGATTACCTTAGAAATGCCACAAAGAAAGGTGGGTGGAAGGCAGAACATAGAAAACCAGAGGCAAAGGGAAAGAGGACATTCCGGGTCCTGTCTGCTTTAAGAGAAGTGGCTGTGCTATACAAATTAAGGTGTGTTGGCGTGTCTACAACCACAGGACTCAAGAGGTTGAGGCAGGAGTTTGAGTACAGTCTGGTATGCATAGCGAGTTCAAGGCCAATCTGGGACACATTAGGGAGCTCTCAAAACAAACAAAACAAAAACAAACAAAAATACCCCAGAAGAAAATACATGAAATGCAAATTCACAGGTTCTTTGGTTTTGATTCCTAAGTACAAGATTTAACAAACTGTATTAAAGATGTACCAGACATACACTCTGTAAAGCAGATATTGAAAAATCAAGAGCTTTGGGGTTGAGGAGATGGCTCAGTACATAAAGTTTTTGCATGAGGATCTGCGTTTAGATTCCCAGTACCTATGTAAAAATCCATTTGCTGGCCAGGCAGTCTACTAAAAACAGGGAGTTCCTGATCAATAAGATACTCTGTCACAAAAAAATAGAGAAGCAATTAAGGAAGGCATGTAGCCACATGTAGCCTCTGGCATCTGCACACACCTGCATGGTTAAATGCATCTGTACACATGCATATAACACATATATACTTTTAAAAATATTGCTAGATGTGGTGACACACATCTTTAATCCCAGCATTCGGGAGGTAGAGGCAGGCAGAGGCAGGCAGATCTCTGAGATCACGGCCACCCTGGTCTACATAATGAGCTCCACGCCAGCTGGGGCTTCAGGGAGTACAGGGAGACCCTGTCTCAGGAAAAAACAAAACAAAAAACAAAACAGTGCTTCCTTAACTTAATGGGTCTTTTGCATGTACCTTCACAGCTTATGCACATACTAGTTGCTTATACTTTCTGTTAAATTAACTCATTTTATTTTTACCTATCCTCACCACTTCTGTAAAGTCATAGTTTTTAATAGACTAGTCATACCTTTTCCAAAACACAATAAATAAATGTACAAAAATTCAAATATTCATCTGGAGGGCTGGAGAGATGGCTCTCTGGGTAAGAGCACTGGCTGCTCTTGCAGAGGACCCAGTTTTGGTTCCCACCCACCCACATGGCAACTAATAATCATTTGTAACCCCAGATCCAGGGGATCTGACGTCCTCTTCTGACCTCCACAGCATTGTATGACACTAGTGCATTTAACATACATGCAGTCAATACACTCATACACATAAAATAAAAAGAATAAATATTTTTAAGTTTGATAATATTCCTTCTTTAATAAATAAATATTATTCATCTGCATACTACCCTCAATAACTCCCTTTTGTACCATGACCTTTTGCCTATTCTGAAACTTGGGAAATTCTGTTATAGACAATGGGTTGAAGAAGGCAAAAATGAAATCCAAGTCAAATGGTTTTTCACTCCTTTCCTTTCTTTTGTTTTTTTTTGTTTTGTTTTGTTTTTGAGCACAGGATGGCTGCAAACTCAAGATCCTCCCCCTTCAGCCTCTCGAGCACTGTGATTACAGGCATGCAACACCATACCAAGTCTTGGAAATTCATTTTCTACTTTGAAGAGCTACTAAGCTGATTTTATGAAAATAAATTAACAAATCGCTTTTTTAAAAAAGAGAAAGATAATTGGAGAAAGTTACATAGGTCCTGCCTATCCAATACCTTTACATAAAACTAAGTATTTCAGTAAATGTGCTTCTAAAATTCACTTAGTTCAAATAACTTAATTAGTTTTTGGCCAGCAAAATGGCTCAGCAGGCAAATACACTTTTGAGAAGCCTGACAACCTGAGTTTGACCCCAGAGCATCCACGCTGGAAGAGAAGCAGCTCCTGCTAGCTAGCCTCTGACCTCCAAAAGCTTGCTATGGTACACACCCCACACATACACCGCCACACACAAATGAAACAAAATGCACTTTATTTTTTATTTATTTTGTGTTTTTAAGACAGCTGACCTGGAACTTGCTATGTAGACCAGGCTGGCCTTGAACTCACAGATATCTGCCTGCCTCTGCCTCCCAAGTGCTGGGATTAAAGATGTGAGACACCATGCCCAGCATTACTTTATTTTTTATACACATAAATAATTGAATGTGAATCTGAAATTTTTTATTTATTTATTATTTTTATGTGTATGAGTATAATGCCTGCATGTAGGCAAGTGCACCCATGTTGTGCAATGCCCGTGGAGGTCAGAGGAGGCTGTCAGATCCCCTGGGACTGGAATTACGGACAGTTGTTAGCTGTCATGTGGGTGCTGGGATTCAAATAAGGGTCTTCTGCAAGAACAACCAGTGTTCTTAACTGCTGAAATCTTTAAATATTTGAATTTTACATAATCATGCTTGAAAACTTAGCTTAATTTCAGAAAATCTGTTGAGATGTAAATGACTTTATTCAGCATTTATTTTTCAGCAGATATTAAGTTTCAGTGTGTAAATAAGAGATATAATAGTGAATAAACCACTGTCTAGAGCCTAAGAAATTAGTCTAGTAACAGATGACAAGAACTGCAATACAGGAACTTCAGAATTTTATAAGTCATAGAAAAACATGACATCGTTTTCTTTCTTCAGGGGGAGGAGCTGTTGTGTGTGTGCAGGTGTGAGTACACATGTGCACATGCATACGGAAGCCAGAAGTTGACGTCAGGTGTCTTTCTCTACCACTCCCCACCTTACTTTTTGTTGTTGTTTTGAGACAGGGTCTTTCTGTAGCCCAGCTATCCTGGACCCTCTATGCAGACCAGACCAGCCTCTGCCTCTGGAGTGCTGGGATTAAAGGCACACAACACAGCACCAGCTACCTTGCTTCCCTTGCTTCCCTTCCTTCCCTCCTTTTTAAGTCTTTTGAACAGGTCTCCCTGTTGACCTAGCCAGCCTAGAACTCTCTACGTACAGCAGGCTGGCCCTGAGCTCACAGAGGTCCACCTGCCTCCGCCTCCAAAGCGCTGGGATTAAGAGTGTGCATTACCATGCCCTACTTTATTGGTTGTTAACAGTGATGAAACAAACTATTTCAAAATATACCTTTTCACAAGGGTGCTGGGGACTGAATTCTAACCTTCATGTTTGTATAGAAGGCATTTTACTGAATGAGCCATCTCCTCATCACCTTTTTTCCTATTAAACTGAGACAGGGTCTCATATAGCCCAGGCTGTAACCGAGAATAAGAATGAATCTGGATACCAGGAAAAGCATACTACACCTTCCTATCTGAAGTCTAGTCTCACTGTTTTAGAACTTTATCTTTTCTTTTCTTTTTTTTTTTTTTTTTTAAAGAAAAGCCCAAGCTTACTACACAGCCAAGGATGACTTGAATTTCTGATTCCCTTGCCTCTAACCTCCTGAGTATGAGATTATAAGTGTATGTCAGCACATCCAGTTTTATATGGTGCTGGGGATCAAATCCAGGGCTTTGAGCATACTAGCCAAGCACTCCACCAACTGAGCCAAATCACAATATCCACAAGCTCCTTAACTACCAACACACCACCCCCACCCCTGCCGCCTCTCTCTTTCACTGGGAACTGTCACTCCTTATCACTGAACCAACAATTAAAACCTAATCCAAATTGGGCCCTTCAGGGTCTCTGCAATTTGAACCTGGGATAGTTGATTTTCATACATGGTAAGAACAGTAACAAACTTTAGCTTGTATTAAGGCAAGCTCTGAGTCAGCCATAGTTTAAAATGTATATTTGGAGGGTTGGAAAGGTGGCTCAGCAGTTAAGCGCACTTAACACTCTTCCAGGGGACCTGGCTTCAGTTCCCAAAACCCACACTGCAGTTGACAACCATCTGTAACGCCAGTTGCAGGGGATCAGGGAATCTGACAGCCTCTTCTGTCTTCCACAGGCATTGCACGACACAGGTGCACTTACAGGCACATGCAGGCAATATACACACAAAATAAAAATAATAAATAAAATTTTAAAAACAGAAAAGAAAAAATTTAAAAAAAAAGAAAAGATAAAGTTCTAAAACAGTGAGATTAGACTTCAGATAGAAAGGCCTAAGCAGTACACTTTTCCTGGTATCCAGATTCATTCTTATTCTCGGTTACAGTGAACAATTAAAGTGGTTTACAATCACAGATCTTTTTTTAAGTCTTTTTAAGGCAGCATCTCCCTGTAGCCCCAGCTGTCCTGGAACTCACTATGTAGACCAGGCTGGCCTTGAATTCACAGAGATCCACCTCCTTCTGCCTTCCAAGTTCTGGGACTAAAGGCCTGAGCCACCACGCCTGGCTTCACAGATCTTTTAGTACTAACAGTATCCAAATTTGACTTAGAAAATAAATGTACATGTGGCTCTTGCTTTGCTCCCACATTATTCCTCTCTACACAAGAGTTTAGATAATAAATAGGCTCAGAAATATATAGGAATTGTGCCCAATCTGGAGAAATGGTAAAAACAATGTTGCATGTTATGCTGTTTCATATCTGCTTTTAAGGTGCAGCTCTATTTCATAATAAAGTGAAGATTTTGACTCTCCTCACTTTTTGTATTGAATGCCAATTTCAAAAAGCAAATGTGAAATGCATATTTAAGTAATTTCTTTTTTTTTCGGTCTTTTTGAGGCAGGGTCTCCCTGTAGCCCCAGCTGGCCTGGAACTCGCTATGTAGACCAGGCTGGCCTTGAACTCACAGACATTCACTGGCTTCTGCCTCCCAAGTCCTGCGATTAAAGGTGTGCCCCACCACACCTGACTTAAGTAATTTCTTACAAAAGAAAAAAAAAAAAAAAATGAAGTTACCTGTGCTCACGGCAATGCTTACACTTTTTCTTACATGCAAGCCAGGGGAAGACTGTGCTTCCACAGAAACCAGCTCTGCTTGTCCTGAAGTTTGCATGGGGTCTTCAACAGTGGTTGTCTTAGGGGAGCCAGGACTCAGAGATTGGGCTTCCAATAATCGCTGAATCTGGATCAATTAAAAACACACATTAAACTGACAGCAAAGCAATCAGCAAAACTGGGAGCAGAGTTGAATTAAAAAAAAAAATTGCAAAGTACTATAGTTACTAGAGCTAACATTTAACTGTATTTTCTCACAGTATAATCAAATCATATCATGAAACCAATTCACTGTAGAAAGCCCTTACCATTAGTAAGACTTACTTTTAGCTAAGTAGAAATTTAAAAGTAAAACATAAAAATGGTTAATTAGTATTCATAATTCATAAACTGATAATTATGTATAAGTCTAAATGACTGGGCATGGTGGCACACGCCTTTAATCCCGGCACTTGGGAGGCAGAGGCAGGCGGGTCTTTGTGAGTTCAAGGCTAGCCTGGCCTACATAGTGAGTTCCAGGGCAGCTGGGGCTACAGAGAGACCCTGTCTCAAAAAAAAAGACAAAAACAAACAAACAAAAAATCTAAATGGTGAATATGTCAAATCAAAATTCTATTCCTTCTTCACGTATAAATCAAGTAGAAGTGGAGGCCTGCCCTGAGTTCCATGTACCAAATATTGAACATTTTACCTAAGATTCTTTTTATAAAATTCAATAAGAATTGCTCATGTTTGGCCATGCCGAAACAAAATAGTAACAAACAAGAGCTACAAGAGTGGCAGGCAAGACATTATGCCACAGATTTTATGCATGTGTTTTACAACAACTCCATGGAAAGTATACTACTACTAAAATCTATTTTACAGGGGCTGGAGAGATGGCTCAGCGGTTAAGAGCAAGTACTGCTTTTCTAGAAGTCCAGAGTACACTTCCCAGCACCCACACCAGAGAGCACACAACTGCTTACTACAGGGGATCTGACACTTCCTTTGGGCCTCCAAGATGACTGGCATACATGTGGCAGAGACACACTGAGACACATACACATACATATACATATAAATTAAAATTTTAAAAGGATATTCTTTACAGATAAGAAAATTTGAGACATTAAAAGGGTTACTTGTTGGACCCGGCTTGGTGGTGCACCCCTTTAATCCCAGAGCTCAGGAGGCAGAGGCTGACAGATCTCTGAGATTGAGGTCAGCCTGATCTACACAGTGAGTTCCAGGCCAGCTGTTGCTACAGGGAGACCCTGCCTCAAAAAAAAAAAAAAAAAAAGTTATTTGTTGAGGGTGCATAACAAGTAGCAGAACTGTGGTTCAAACACAAAAGGCCTTCCCTCTGGGTTGGTGAGACAGCTCAGCAGGTAAAGTACTTCCCACCAAACCTGACAACCCGAGTTCAATCCCCAAGACCCACACTGCAGAGGGTGAAAACCAACTCCTGAAGGTTGTTCTCCCACCTCTTCTCTCTCGACATGGCACGTGTGCACCCCCCTCCCAACAGAATTCACCACTAATTCAGTAGTTTTAGTCACAAAACGTGGAACCACAATCACTACTCACTCCACATTTTCATCATACCCCAAAAGCCTCTGTATCCCTGAGCAATTATTCCTTATCACCCTGTCTCCAGCCCTTGGCAAGCACTAATACACTTTCTATCTCTCTGGGTTTGCTTACTGTGACATTTCATACAGACAGAACGAACCTTTGTGTCTTCTTTCTTCCATTTAGCATAGTTTTCAAGGTTTTACCATGCCATAGTATTTATCAATGCTTTTGACTGTTGAATTCCACTGCATAGATGTTATATTGTGCTTATCCATTATCAACTGATGGGCAATTCGGTTATTTATAGTTTGGACTTATTTTGCATAATGTTGCTACAGATATCTGTGTTCAGAGGATTTTGTTTTCACTTTAATTTGGTTTTATTTAAAGAAGGTCTTGCTATATAGGCCCAGCTGACCTCAAATAAGCTCTATAGCCCAGGCTAGTATCCAAAAATTGATTCTCTTGCCTCAGTCTCCTGGGTGTGAGGCCACACCAGCTTATGTGCAAGGATTTTTTATTTCTCTTGGATATTATACTGGAGTAGAGGAGCTTCCCTTATTAAATACCATGATTTTCTATTTCCCTATTTCTATTGTGCTTAACTCATCTAATTTTAAGGGACAAATATAATTATCAATGAGGTTACTTTTCCCACTCCATTAAGCACTATACCCAAAAGACTTGGAATACGAGGAGAGAACAAAGTTTGGATACCATTTTCTACACTAAAAAAGTGGGAGCAGGGCGTGGTGGCAGATGCCTGTAGTCCCAGCACTTGAGAGGCAGAGGCAGGCAGATCTCTGTGAGTTCAAGGACAGCCTGGTCTACATAGTGAGTTCTAGGACAGCTGGGGCTACAGAGAGACCTTGCTTCAAAAAGACAAAAAAAAAAAAAAAAAAAAGTGAGTGTCTCCCACTGAGATACCCAGGCCCAATCTGGGTATCTTGAACTTTTCAGATAAACATTCCCTCTGACTTCACAATTTACCTCTAGGGGCCAGCAAGATGGCTCAGTGCATTAAGGTGCTTGCCACTAAGCCTGATGACCTGAGTTTAATCTCCAGGACCCTCGGGGTGGAAGGAGAGAACTGTCTCCAGCAACTTGTCTCTGACTTACACACACACAAATGAATGTCATAAAAAATTGCTTAGACTTACTTCTAGGGATCTATGGTATACTGGTACATATGCAGTTAAAAGATGCAAATAAATATAAAAATACATGAACTCACATAAAAAGCCAGGTGTGGTGGTATGCACTTGTAGTCCCAGCACTGGGAAGCAGAGAGACAGGCAGACCCCTGGGGCTCACTGACCAGCCAGATAAGCCTAATCAGTAAGCCCTAGTCCTGGTGAGAGATGTCTCAAAAACCTTTTTGAAGCCAGACATGGTGGCATAAGCCTTTAATCCCAGCATTCAGGAGGCAGAGGCAGGAAGATCTCTGTGAGATTGAGGTCAGTCTGGTCTACATAATGAGTTTTAAGCCAGCTGGGGCCACAGGGAGATGTTGTCAAAAAAAAAAAAAAAAAAAAAAAAAAAAAAAAAGACCAAAACTAAGAACCATGGGATCACTTTAAATTGGTAAATTATATGATACGTGAATTATCTATCAATAATGTGAAAGTATATTTATTCTCCATCTCATTATCCTCCTCAGGTATTTCAACTCCTTTTTCTAGCAGTAACTTCTGAATTCCTTCAACTGTGTAGTTATACAAGTATATAAACTTTTTTTTTTTTTTGGTCTTTTTGAGACAGGGTCTCCCTGTAGCCCCAGCTGTCCTGGAACTCACTATGTAGACCAGGCTGGCCTTGAACTCACAGAGATCTGCCTGCCTCTGCCTCCCTGGTGCTGGGATTAAAGGCATACGCTACCACGCCCAGCAATTATATAAACTTTTAATCAATTCATATATTACTCTGAAATTGCTATCATCTTAAATATTTCTTCTCAGTGAATTAAAAAAATAAAAAGACAAAAAGGTGGATGGCTCCTGAGGAACAACACCTAAAGCTGACCCCTAGTCTCCAAATGCATGCACCCACGTGTCCCACCCCTACTAAGTACACTCAGTTCCCTAAAAGAGAAAAAAAAAAAATGTTCATGAGAAAAATACTGCATATTTACATAGAAAATTTTCCTATATCATAGTCTGTGTAATGATTCAGATAATCTAGATGAGAACCCACAGTCTATAAAAATACAAATTCTAAGTAGCTACAATTTCTTAATAGCTTAAAGAATCTTTTTAGATTGCACTGGACTTTTAAAAAACATGACAGAAGGGGCTGGAGAGATGGCTCAGCAGTTAAGAGCACTAGCTGGAACAGGAGCAGGGTTCAATTCCTAGCACCCACATGGTAGCTAACAATGGTCTGTAACTCCAGTTCCAGGGGATCTGATGCACTATTTTCATCTCCAGGAACACTGCACACATGTGGTGCACTTACATGCATACAGGCAAAACACTCATACAAAAACTTGTATCCCAGCACATTTAAAAATCATAAATATTTTTACTTTATGTGCATGAGTACACTGCCTGCATGTATGTGAGTGCACCCATGTCATGCAATGCCCATGGAGGTCAGAAGAAGGCAGTGGATTTCCCTGGACTTAGGGATGGTTGTTAGTCACCATGTGGGTGCTGAGAATGGAACCCAGGTCCTTTGCAGGAGCAGTTAGTGCTCTTAACTGCTGAGCCACCTCTCCAACTCCAGTAAATAAAATAAATAATGCAAATGCAAATGCTATTGATTCAATTTAATAAAATAAACTTTGCTTTGTTTTTTAAGACACAGTCTTGCTGTTGTAGCACACACCTTTAATCCTAGCACTGGGATCTCTGAGTTTGAGGCCAGCCTGGTCTACACAGAGTTCCAGGCCAGCTGGGGCTTCAGGGAGACCCTGTCTCAAAAGGACAAGGGGAAAAAAAAAAAAAAAGACACAGTCTTTTAGAGCCTGGCTGACCTCAAACAGCTTTAAAACAAAGATTTTTCTAAGAGCACATTATTTATATATCAGTCACATATTTGTCTAGTTACAGAGTCGAGGAAAAATATGAGGTATACATTTCAAGCTATTTCCACTAACATTGGTTGGAAGGTGAAACAACTGATTTGGGGTGGGTTTGTGGAAGGATGGTTATAAAGAAAAAAGGACAGAAAACAAAGAACAATAAAACCACACACACAAAAACCCACAATACTTACAGACTAAACTACATAATGATATAATTAGATGATTAAGAAACCTACAATAAAAATCCTCAGGAAAGGGATTATTTCAGAATAACAAGTCTCATACAGATACACAAAGACAGTTGAGTGTGATGATGTAGGCCTGTAATCCCAGCACTTGGTAGGTAGAGGGAGGAGGATGAGTTCAAGGCCAGCCTGAATAAGATCGTGTCTAAAACATAGTGAGTTCCAGGACAGCTGGGGCTATAGGGAAACCCTATTTCAAAAAGACCAAAAAAAAAAAAAAAAAAAAAAAAAAAAAACCAGAAAAAAAAGAAAAAGAAAAAAGAAACCAAAACAAAAAAAGCAGATACAGAGATTCTTAACTGGTCTTTCAAGTATACTGAGTAAGATTAGTATACATATCAAAGTGCTGACAAACTAGAGGTTTGGTGAATTGTAGCATTTTCAATTAGAGGAAAAAGTTTAAAGAAAATGAAATTGTATTATAGGTTAGGATGTGCAGATAAGGCTTGCTCTGAAGTACTAGTCCTACTAACCAGCAATATGGAAATAGATTAAATACTCTCTCTAATCCTCATTTTAATTTTCTGTAAAACAAGAAAGACTAGAATCCAGGGTCTAAGGTCTTTCTAATTCTAATATTCTACAGTTGTATCAAACATAATCACTTAGAGAGTTGTCAAATATTAAGGAAATATATTAAGATTTTAACAATACTAAGAAAGACCTAAGCAAACCTGTGCCTGAAGTAGTCTCAGCTGTCTGTCTTGCTCTGTGACAAACCGATATGCATCAGGAGATAGTCCCATCATTCCATCATCTGATGCAGTGTTGAGTGTGTGCAAGCACATGGCACAAGGCTGTGGGATGTGTGAGTCCATACATGAAGGTCCTGCCACAGGCAATGGTTCTCCACTGTTGTGGGGAGAATAGGCATCCATGCCTCCCTGAGGTTTCAACGCTATAGGACTACTCGAAGAGTAGATGGCATTATGACACAGGGATGGACATCCACTTGAGTGCAATAATGAATGTTTTTGAAGGGCTTCAGATCGGAGATCTTGAACGGATCCTACTGTATTTCCTTGCCAAGAATTTAGTGTACTATACTGAATATGGCCATGATGGTGACAACAGCTGCAAACATTTGTGGAATAGTAAGATGGCAGTGAAGGAGTAGGTACCTGAAGTTCCATCGGTCTTGAATTATGGGGGGAAAAAACAAAATTGTGTGGGTGGGCTTGTGGAGTGAGAGAGGACTGCCTAGAATTAAACGTGGGAGATCTTAAAGGACAGTCTTCTTTTTGCATGTTTCTAGCAGAAACTGCTTGAAGTTTCTCAGAGATATCAGGAGATGGCAAGTTAAGGTTAGATGGGTTCACAGTACTGTTCCTGAAATGGGCGTTCTCTTTTTTACAGATAGGTAACTTTCCTTTACGCTGTCTCAGAGGAGCACTACCATGGCTGAACTGATCTGGTACTGCTGTCAAGGAAGGCTCTCCGGGGTCAGCTTCTGAGCTGCATTTGTCATCACAAGTCTCAAGCTGCAATGGCTTTAACTGTTCAGAACTGTTAGTCAACAAAGGAGGGTTCTCAATACCCATCATTCTCAACGGACTACTTGAGTCTATGAAATTGCCATCCAACACAAGTGAAAGCTCAGGAACTGATGGCTGGATCTTAGAGGTCTGTAAGGGAGAAACAAATGAAAAGTTTTTAGGAGAATTTATTTGCTTTATTTTCCTTCAAACAAGTACTTCCAAAAATATATGCAATTATAGATTAAAATTTTTCATTACTTAGACCATAAACAAATATTTTCTGGGCATTTACTAGGCAGGAGAACTACAACTATGAGCAAAATAAAGATTTTTTGCCCTTAAATATAGCTAAATAGTTCTATTTATTTAAAAATTAACTTGTTTTACTGCAACACTGATTAACATTGCTTAAAGAACACAAAATGGGAAACTGAATTACACTATAGTTTATCTTCATTCTGCCAAAAAATTATCACAGGCAGAATGCTTCAACAAATACAGAAGCAAATGTGAATATACCTCAAATAAAGGGGTTCTCTAAAGAATATTTTAGAGTTTCTCCACTAAATCAAGTTAGTCAGTTATTTCTTCTACTAATACTAAACAAAAAAAGATAGAAAAGAACATAAAATATGTTATACTATGACAATTTTTTGAAGCAAAGTTATTTTTTAATATTTTATTTATATGTTTCTTTTATGTGTATGAGTGTATTGCCTGCATGTGTGTAAAGACACCGTGTCATGCAATGCCAATGGAAGTCAGAAGACCTAGAACTGAAGTTGTGAACAGTTGTTAGCCATGATGTTGGTGCTGGGAATCGAACCCGGGTCCTCAGCAAGAGCAGCCAGTGCTCTTAACCTCTGAGCCATCTATCTCTCCAGCTCCTGAAGTTGGATATTTTAATGTAGACTTTTAAGCTTGAGGGCTAAGAGAAAAAGGCACACAGGAGGAAATTTAGGACATAAACCTGAGAGTATGGGTTTCTCAAAGGAGCGTTGCTAATGACACTGACTTAAAACCTCTTCCCTTTGCTTGTTCTTTCAATTAAATCCAACTGAGGAACAATTCTAAAAGAACCCACAACTTGGCAGCAATCAAAAATATATATATATGTATTGTATGTATGACAGGGGTTATTAGCAATTAACCTCTAAATGCAAGTCGTATGTTTTCTTTGAATGTAGTAACAAAAACCCATGTCAAGCACTGGTGACACAGAATGCTGAGTTTACATAGTGGTTAAAAACACCAGATTCTGAAGCCAAACCCCTTGAATTAGAATCCCAGTTTTCTATTTACTAGTTGTGTGATCACAAACACCTACACAATTGAGGTCTCAGTTTTCTTATGCTTATGTTTGTATTTTATACATGTGAACATACGTGTTGCTCAATTATACACATTTGTGAGATATAATCATATAGTCCTACAAAGATATAACTATATAGCTATAGATAGCTAGAATGATATCTATGTAAGCTTTAGGTAATACTTAAGTACTGTAATATAAAAACTGAGTTGGAAATAAAAAGGTGAATTCATTATGAGTGATACCTTCTGACTCACTGGGTGTGGACTAGGAATTGGTCTTGGAGAAAAATCTTCATCTTCAACACCGTGTTCATTTATTGGTATTTTCCTGGGAGACAATTTTGGGGATGACCTGAAGAGTAGGAGACAAGAGAAACCTTCAACTTGAGCTGGAGACAGCTCAGCAGTTAAGTGCACTGGCTGCTCTTGCAGGGGTGGCTAACAACCACAGTAATACCAGTTCCAGGAGATTTGTCACCCTCTTCTGACCTCTGAGGGTACTGCACGACAGGGGTGCACTTACATACATGCAGGAAATATGCTCATAGACATACATATATACATATTATCTTTATTTTTTAAATTTTATTATATTTT
>NW_008327506.1:266800-289530 GCF_000622305.1 Nannospalax galili
TAAATTTTTTTTTTTTTTTAAGAAAAACCTTCAACAATCTAGGGTTATTTCTTCCTTTTTGATAACCAATGAGGTCATTCAATAATTACTGCGACAGTTACAGATTAGCTTTTTCAGGTCAGTGTTGGTTTCCCAGGAAAGCTGGTCTACTCCAACTTATAGCTACGTAACTCTCCCATTTGCTTGGCCATCAACAGTTCAACTCCACAGTGTTAAACGCTATAGTACACCAAGAGTCACTGAGGACATTCTCATTGACAACCCAGAGCAATGTATAAACAAAACTTGGGGGGGTTGGAGAGCTGTCTCAGCAGTTAGGAGCACTGCACCCACATGGCAGCTAATAACCACTCCAGTTCCAGGGGATCTGATGCCTTCTTCTGGCCTCCACAGGTGTTGCATGACATGGGTGCACTTATATACATGGAGACAAAACACTCATACGCATAAAATAAATTAAAAAAAAAAAACAGGCCTAATGGCACAGACCTTTAGTCCCAGCACTTAGGAGGCAGAGGCAGGTGGCTCTCTCTGTGAGTTAGAGGTCAGCCTGGTCTACATAGTGAGTTCCAGACCAGCTAGGACTACAGGGAGACCCTGTCTCAAACAGACCATAACAAAAAAAACAACTTGGCACTTACTGGGAAATAATGTGATGTGACAGATACATCAACTGCAATGGTTTGAATTTGAAATGCACTCCACAAGTTCAGGTCTTGAACAGCTGGTCCCCAGTCTCTGGCAGGATTTTGAAAGCCATGGAATCTTTAGGATGTAGGGCCTGGCTCTGGTAAGTAGGCTGATTAAGGTTGATCTCTGAAGGTTCTACCTGCTTCTGGTTCAGTCCTGTTTTCTGCCTCCTGGCCCCCACCAGGTGTAGACATCACCACCACTCGATTCCCACTGCTGGTGGGTAGAACAGCTTCTGCCACCACGCCTTTCCCCCAAGAACTGAAATCTCTCTCAAAGAGCCCAAACCAATCTTCTCCTTTTAAATTGTTCTGCTGGGTATTTTGTTTGTTAGAGCAATAAAAGAAGTAACTAATACATACGCTACATTTAACACATTGTATGAAGCACCCACTATGTTAAAAAGGAAAACCATTGAATTACATATTTCTATATACTTAAGAAATATACATATATACAATTAAAGTTTTTATTTTGTGTGCCCATGTAAATGGCATGCATGTGGAGGTCAGAGAACAACTTTCAGGAATCGGTTGTCTCCTTCCACTATGTGGGTCCTAGGGAATCAAACTCAGGTTGTCACACCTGATGGCAAGTGCCTGCACCCTGTTAGTCACTGTAGCAGTCTCTATATTCCTTGTAAGTGACTTTTAAAGCTAGCATACAAAGCAATAGGTTTCATTAAAGAATGCAGCATACATATATGATATGCTGATTCATTTTTTCCTGTGTATTTATATCTACAGTAGGAAAATACTTTGAAATGGAATACACCTCCCATTTAGTCAGTTCAAGTCATCATATTACAGATGGCATGCTTCGTGTGAAAACAGAAAGTCTTCGACAGCTAGGGATGTAGTTCAATGATAAAGTGTTTGTCTAGTACATGTAAAGCTCTAGGTTCAATCCCTATAACTGAAAGGAGGGAGGGAGGGAAGGAAAAGAAAATTCTGAGTGTTGGTACTGAGTTTCAAAACCTAAAATTAAAGCTTAAGAGCAAATGAGGGTTTTGTTTTGCTATTGCTAGTTTCATTCTAGAAACTAAACAAAAATCTCCACAGGATACTTAGGGAAAAGGTAAGCTAAAAAGAAACTAAGAGAACTTAAAATTAATGAGGTTCCTAAGAGAGCATCCTACATCCTGTTTTATGTAAATTGAATTCTTCCTAGGAGGACATCAGAATAAAAAACCTCAAAGCAGATCTTAAGATCTAACAGCGGGGGAGACAATCTCCCCAAATCCCAGCAGTCTAGAAAGATATTCACAAAGGTCTTTCTGTGCAAGGTACTGTAATAAAACAATGAGAATGTCTGCATGATGTGCTCAAATACAGGTTGAGTCTGCACCAGTCCCATTAAACTCTCCTTCAACATGCAAGAATGTGGGGCATATCCTCAGTGCAACCTGCACACAGTCAATGACCTGAATAGGGTCAAGGGGCTATAGCAAGAACCCACATAAATCTATCAAAAACCAAATACAAATGGAAAGATTTCAGCAGACAGCAACACAGGTAGACAAAAATCACCCTTTATCACCAGTAATGGACATCATTAATCCCCTCCATATTACATAAACCTCCACGCAAAGAGGGTAAAATTGACCGTAATCTGAACAGAACGAAACAAGTAAAATAGGGGTTCAAATTACTATGTAAAAAAAGATGCACATTTTGCACACTAGTTATATTGTGGAATACTGGCTATTGCTACACTCCCTTATGATAAACAAACACACACACACACACACACACACACACACAGAGAGAGAGAGAGAGAGAGAGAGAGAGAGAGAGAGAGAGAGAGAGAGAGATTGTCTAATAAAGTTAGACAAGTTACATTTTCTAAAATCTGAAATGACTGATCCTCATTAAAGCTTTGTTGGGGGTTGAGAATAAGCATAGTGGTTTTCAACAACTATGTTGTTGTTTTGGTGCTGCTTAGGGATCAGATTCAGGGCTTTTTGAATGATAGGCAAGCACTCTACCATTGAGCCACACTCCCAGCCCCTTGACATTAAGGAATTCTGTCTCCTCAATGTACCCTTTTCTTCCGTGAATATTCAATAAAATGTTAAATAAGGCCTTAAAATTTAAGAAAGTTAAGCCAGATGTGGTGGCACATGCCCTTAATCCCAGCACTTGGGAGGCAGAGGTAGGCGGAGCTCTGTGAGTTCAAGGCCAGCCTGGTCTACATAGTAAGTAAGTAAGCCCAGCTGGAGCTACAGGGAGACCCTGCCTCAAAAAGACCAAAATAAATAAATAAATGAATAAATAAATAAATAAAGTTAAGCTATTCCTTCAAAGTGACTAGAATAAGTCAGGCGTGGTGGTGCAAGCCTTTAATTCCAGGACTTGGGAGACAGAAACAGACAGATCTCTGTGAGATCAAGGCCAGCCTAGTCTACATAGTAAGTTCCAGGCCAGCTGGGGCTACAGGGAGACCCTGCCTCAAAAAGACCAAAATGAATAATAAATAAATAAACAAACAAATAAATGAAGTTAAGCTATTCCTTCAAAGTGACTTGAATAAGTCAGGCGTGGTGGTGCAAGCCTTTAATTCCAGGACTTGGGAGACAGAGACACATGGATCTCTGTGAGATCAAAGCCATCTTGGTCTACATCGGGAGACCCTATCTCAAAAAATAAAAAAACAAAAACAAAAAAAACCAAAAGTGACTAGAACATACTAGTTTTGGGGTTATCTAATTGTTTCAAGGATTGTTTTAAATGCCCAAAGCAGATGGAAAAGAAATATGTGAGACATCTTTCTACCCTCTAGTACACCTGAATATCTACATGTGGAAAAGGAAGTTGGGGGGGTTGGTTAAGAACTTGAGGGTGGCTACGACGGCTCAGCGTTTAAAAGCACATACTGTTTGCTCTTCCTTTTCTGGGCTTTACCGGCAGACATACTCACAGACACATATCTGCATAAACACACACACACACACACACACACACACACACACACACACACTAAAAATTAATAAAAACAGGGGCTGGAGAGATGGCTCAACGTTAAGAGCACTAGCTGCTCTTGCAGGGGACCCGAGTTTGGTTCCCAGCACCCACATGGGGGCTAATAAACATCTGTACCTGCAGTTCCAGGAGATCTGATGCCCTCTTCTGACCTCCATGGGTACTGCACACATGATTGTACTTACATACATGCACACAAAACCCATACACATTAAAATAAAAATAAATCTTAAAAAAAGAAAATCTTGAGCTACAGTGATTATTTTGGGTTATCCAAGTAGACCCAATGTAATTGTAAACAACCTCATAACAGTGAAATAAGAGGATCAGAATGAGAGAAGACGTGAGAGCAGAAGCACAGGTTGTAGACATTATGCTACCAGCTTTGAAAGCAGAGTAAGAAGCTTTGATAAAAGACATGCTGATGGTCTCTAGAAGTAGAAGAAGCAATGAAATAAATTAGTCCCTGGGGCCTCCAGAAGGAATGCAGGTCCTGCCAACACTTTGGTTTTAGATCCAAAAATTCATTTTTGATTTCTGACTTCCAGAACTTGTGCAACTTTTAAGTAACTATTTTTATCCATTACAGCAGGAACAGGAAACTAATAGTTACAGTCATAATTTGCATTTTAACAATTAAACAAATGTTGAGAATAAAGGATGGACTTGAATACACACACACACACACAAATACCGGACATTTTCTCAATAAAATAAAATTATTTCAATAATCAATAATCAATAATTAGATATAAATCTGCTTATTTCTCAAGCAGTAAACAGACAGTATTAAAGAAGTCTAAAACGCAGGTTCAGATTACTTTTTTTTTTTTGGTCTTTTTTGAGACAGCCTCTCCCGGTAGCCCCAGCTGGCCTGGAACTCACTAGGTAGACCAGGCTGGCCTTCAGAGATTTACCTGTCTCTGATTACATTTTTAAAAGTTGAGAAATAACACATCTTATACATCCACTTTTTAACAAACTGAATTATGGGTAAAATGGGATTCTGAGAAAAGCATTTTTCTTTCTTAGAAGTGCCGACCTTGGTGGAGGCACAAGAGAGGAGATGACAGAAAAAAAGTTGAGAAACAAGGATTAGGGATGTAGCTCAATGGTAGGCCACTTGCCTAGCATGTAGGAGGCCCTGGGTTTGATCTCTGATACTGCAAAATAAAAATAAATAAATAAATAAATAAATAAATAAATAATAAAATAGTAAATACATGCAAAAATAAAATAGTAAATAAAAACAAAGCTTTAGGGTCTGGAGAGATGGCTCAACTGTTAAGAACACCAGCTACTCTTGTAGAACACCCACGTGGCAGCTAACAACAGTCCGTAACTCCAGTTTTAGGAGATTCAATGCTTTCTTCTAGCCTCCATGGGCACTGCATGACATAGGTGCACTCACATATATGCAGGCAAAACACTCATACACATAAAATAAAAAAGGCCAGGTATGGTGGTGCATGCCTTGAATCCCAGCATTCAGGGGAAGGCAGAGGCAGGTGGATTTCTGTGGGCTTGAGACCAGCCTGGTTTACACAGTGAATGCCAGGCCAGCTGGGGCTACAGGGAGACCCTATCTCAAAAAACAAACAAGCCCAGTATTGAAAGGCAGCTGTGAATTGAGTGTATCAGATAAATGGAACTTTCTAATAAGATCTTTCTATGCAAAGTACTATAATAAAGCAATGAGAATATCTGAACACTAAACAGTCTGTATCACTGGATTATAAAATCCATAAGGGAAGAGACCATGTGTGCATCTCTCTGGTAAACCTCCATATCCCCAGCCATTAGTACATTACATAGCACAGTAGAACAGATGAAAAAGCTGAATCCCAAACTTCATTGTATGTATCGAGTTAGCTAGGCCACAGTATCTAGATATTTGTTGAAATAATAGTCTAATAGTCTACCTCCACGGAGGTAGTTCTTGTTTGTCTTTTGGCCTCAATCCCAGAGATCCACCTATCTCTGTCTCCCTAGTGCTGGGATTAAAGGTGTGTGCCACCATGCCAGGCCACGAAGGTAGTTTATATATGAGACTAATGTTTAAGTTAGTAGACATAGTACTGTCCATACATAATATAGGCGGCCTCATCCAATCAGCTGAATGCCGTGTGTGTGTGTGTGTGTGTGTGTGTGTGTGTGTGTGTGTGTGTGTATGTGTAAATTTTATGTGTATGAGTGTATTGCTTGCATGTAGGCAAGTGGATCTGTGTTGTGCAATGTCCACAGAGGTCAGAAGAGGGCGCTGGATCTCCTGGAAGTAGAGTTATGGATGGCTGTTAGCTGCCATGTGGTTGCTGGGAACTGAACCTGGGTCCTCTGCAAGAGCAGCCAGTGCTTTTAACCACTGAGCCATCTCTCCAGCCCCATCAGCTGAATGTCTTAACAGAAAAACACTGACCTCCCTGGACCGGTGCCTTTGTTCTCAAAATGAAGCACTACTCTGAGACTTAAGTCTAGGAGCCTACCCTGCAGCTTTTTGATTTGCCAAACCTCCATAATTACAGGAGCTGGTCCCTTAAAATAAGTATCTCACATGTACGTACACACACACACACACACACACACACACACACACACACACCCATGTTGGTTTTGTTTCTCTGGAGAATCCCAATACAAGCGGATATGTTCTTTACTACAAAAGGTAGGATATAATGACCCAAGAAGTTGCAAGCCTTTGATTTAATATTCTCTAAGTACAATTTGTTTTATACAATTTTTTTTTGGTCTTTTTGAGACAGGGTCTCCCTGTAGCCCCAACTGTCCTGGAACTCACTATGTAGACTAGGCTGGCCTTGAACTCACAGAGATCCACCTGTCTCTGCCTCCCAAGTGCTGGGATTAAAGGTGTGAGCTATCACACCCGGCATTTTATACAATTTTTAAACCAACTATTTCATTTTTAGGTAGAGGGATTATTATATTTTTTAAGTTTATGTGTGTATGCCTAAATGTATGTATGTGCACCACCTGCATACAAGCGCCCACAGAGACCAGAAGAAAGTGTCAGAGCCCCTGAAATGGAGTAACAGCAGGTTGTGAGCTGGCTGACATGGGCACTGGATGTGGGTACTGCTAACTGATCCTCTGCAAAAGCATCAAGTACTCAACCACAGAGCCATCTCTCCAGCCCCAGAGAAATTATTTCGCTAGGTTATTTGATGGTTCCAGGTTTAAAACCACAAGGAAAGGAAGAACAAATAAAAGGCACTAAACAAAAAAAGAATGGTAATGCCTCAGCAAGAAACTAAGATTTTTTTTTTTTGGTTTCCCTATGTAATAAATCAACTCAAACAAAAACCATATTAGAGTTGATGTTTCATTAAATTATCATTCAATGGATTTAAAGTACAAATGCCTAAGGCACATAAGATCACAAATAGTTTTACCAGAAATAACTGAAGATCGAAAAATTTTTTAATGTTTATTTACTGAGGAGGGACATACGTGCCATTCACACATATATATAGGTAAGAGACGAACTCTGCAGATTTGGTTTTCTCCTACCAGCTTTACGTGAGTGACAAGGACCAAACTCAAGTTGACAGGCTTGATGGCAAGCCCCTTTACCCACTAAGCCATCTCATTGAACCTACTTATTTTAACTATCTGCTAAAAACAAATGTAGTAAAGAAAATATACATAATAAGGTGTCTTTTACCTCTTAACTGAAAGAGTCTTGGAAATCTTGCTAAAAAACTCTGCTTCTGCATCTTGACTTTCAGCACTTAGTTCAAAGTGGATTGGATTTTTGTCAGATGGTTCAACATTCTGAAATGAAGTAGATCATACTTTGAGATTTGACTTAAATTACCAAAGAATTCTATTTAGATGAACAGCAGCTCTGAAACACTGGTGGAGGGAGCACTTCTGATTTTTGTAAATGTAGGCTTGCTTTATACTTTCTGTAAGTGTAGCCTTTCACCTTCTATGGGTGAAAATGAAAACCTAATCTCCTTACGTACTCAGTAATAAGGGATTCAGTGAACATAATCACAGAAAATATAAAAACTTTACTGATGAACTAATAATCCATAAATGAATGTAAAGAAAAAATAAAGATCTGAATAGAATCATGCGGTTTAGAGGTATTTAATATTTTTATAATAAAATAATGAATATATTTTTATTACTGGTCTTCAAACCTAAGATAAACAGCAATTTTACTAAAAGTACTATTTAAACCAGGAGTGATGGCACACATGTGTGGTCCCATTCAAAGAGGTTGAGGCAGGATGATCATTTGAGCCAAAGAGTGAGGCCAGCCTGAGCAATATCTCAAAGGTGGGGGAAGGGATCCTTTCAATTTAGTTTATATATGACATAGTTTCGAAGATCTACTTTTCCCATAATGATCCTCTAGATGCATTTTTATGTACTTCATTAGCTCTAGCAACAACTTATTCCAATTCCTTGGATTATATCATATAAATATTGATTTTCAGTATGAAAAGCTTTTATATATTATTATACTCAGATGTTTTAAAAAACTAAGTGAGGACAAAGAAAACATGACAATCACAAAATTAATTTTCAACAGTACAAGAGGATCAAGCTGGATTAATGAGGCACCTGTAGGTGTATCAGTGAGGGCCTTTCCAGAGAGGATCAGTTGAGGGAAGAACCACCCCGAATGTGCATGGTCTCATCGCACTGCTCAGAACCCTGGCAGAATAAAAGGGGAAAGAAGAAAGACAGAGCACCTGCGTGCCCTCTTCCCCCTCTTCCAGGTTAGCCAGAGAGGAGATGGCCCTCTTCTACCACATGCTCCTACTACCATGATGTTTTGCCCAAGCACCTGACAAGGCCAACCAACTGTGGACCGAACCCTCCAAAACTGGGAACCAAAAGAAATCTCTCCTTCCTTATTACATGGGATATTTTGGTCATAGTGATGAGGAAAATAACTATACAGGAAAACAAATCACTTACATTGAAAAGATGCAATGTTTTCTTGTTGGTTAGTAACTGAAACTGGAAGTCAGGCACCCTACCATCACAAGGCAGGCATTCATAAAATTCAGGTTCCTTATGTGTCAAAGAATAGAGAACTATGATGAAATTTCCGGATTCTGAAAAAACTCTGTACAAAACAATGCCAATTAATTAAAATTTAATAAGGTTAACTTCCCAGGTAAGTTTCCCAATCTAGTTAACAGATTGTTTAAGGTATGCATGCTTACTTTTTTAATATTAATTTTTAAATTAAAAAAAAGCATTGTGTTATAAAATATATAAACACTCACTGTAAAATATCAAACAAAACATGAATGTATAAAATTGAAAGTGAAGTGGAGCATGGTGGTACATGCCTTTAATCTCAGCACTTGGAAGGTGAAGGCAGTTCCAGGCCAGCTGGGCTACAGGAAGACTGGCTCAAAAAGACCAAAAAATTAATAATAAATAAAATAAAATGGAAAGCAAAAACTACCCCACCAACTCTCCAGTTTAGTGTATATACTTCCAGAAGGTTTGCAAGATGACATGTACCTATACTCCTAGTAAACTGGAAGGTGAAGCAAGATTTTCACTTGAACCTAGGGGTTCGAGACCCACCCCAACTTTTATGGAACATTTACTGCCAATAGGAACTTAAAACAAGATCAATAATAAAACTTAACTGTACCAAATCACAGCAAAGAATAAAAAATTAACATGTAGAAACTCCAGTGATTGTGAGAGCTGGTTTCCTTTTTGATTCCATTGACCACTAGTGCCATGGGAATAGAACACTGAATGCATATTTCGCATTGACCTGCTTAGACAAAGTAATTTTGTTGTTTTTAATGTCTCCAACAGTTTTGTGTCCTGTGCTTGGATGTTTTTTATAAGAGTTTGTTTTTAATTTATTATTTTTATTTTATATGTATGAGTGTATTGCCTACATGTATGTGAGTGCACACACATCATGCAATGTTGGCAGAGGTCAGAAGAGGGTGTCAGATCCCCTGGAACTGGAGTTACAGACAGTTAACTGCTATATGGGTGCTGGGAATTGAGCTCAGCTAGTGCTCTTAACTGCTGAGCCATCGCTCCAGCCCAAGAATTTTTTTTTTTTTTTTTTTTTGGTCTTTTTGAGACAGGGTCTCCCTATGGCCTCAGTGCCTAGAACTCACTATGTAGACCAGGCTGGCCTTGAACTCAAGAGAGATCCACCTGCCTCTGCCTCCTGAATACTGGGATCAAAGCATTACCAGGCTTCACACTAGTATTCTTGCTGATCCTGCAAGGCACAAGGTGATCTTCCCAGGGCTTTTAAAGTTAGCATATCCTATGCCTGGACATGGCCCCTGATAGCTACACAACTTATTCTCTTACTCCCTAGCCCCATTTAATATAACTCTTATTTTTCTTAAGGTAATTATTTATAAGCATTATAAAAAATTAAAGCATTATACAAATTTTAAATGAGACCAACAAAATATAAACAGGAGAAAAGAGCAAAAGAAAAGATTACAGAACAAAATAACACTTGCCTTTCTTGAATAGAAGAACTGAACATGTACCGCAAGCAGCATGCCCATACCCAAGGGCTATAGATATGTATAATTCCAGAGAGCCAACTAAAAGAAAGACAGAAAGTAAAACCTATAATCATTCTGATATGGTGGCACATACCTATGATCCCAGCACCCTGCGGCTGAGGCAAATTCCGGACCAGCCTCAACTACCCATGGAGATCTTGTCTCAAAACGGATACAAAAACCCCAATATTCTTTAGATTATATCCTTTCCAAGATAGATCCTTGACAATCAACAGTAGTACATTAAAAGCTTCACAAGGGACTGAAGAGACAGCTCAGCAGTGAAGAGCAGTGATTGTTCTTGAAAAGGGCCCGGGTTCGAATCCCAGCACTCACAAGGCAAACAACAACAGTCCATAACTCCAGTTCCAGGGAACTCAATGCCCGCTTCTGACCTCCACAGCCACTGCACAAGATGGGTGCATGCATTTATACACATGTAGGCCATACACTCACATACATAAAAAATTTAAAAAATAAAAACAGGTGCTGGAGAGTACTGCATGTTCTTGCAGATGATCCAGGTCCAAATCCTAGCACCCATAAGGCAGCTAACCACATCACCATCCTAACTCCAATTCCAGGGGATCCAATGCCACCTTCTGACCTCCTTGGGCATTGCATGACATGGATGCACTTACATACATGTAGGCAACACACTCATAAACATTAAATAAAAATATTTTAAGGGGCTGGAGAGATGGCTCAGTGGTTATGAACACTGGCTGTTCTTACAGAAGACCCAGGTTCGAATCCCAGCACCCACATGGCAGCTAACAACAGTCCATAACTCCAGTCCCAGGGGATCTGACAGCCTCTTCAGACCTCTGCAGGCATTGCATGACACAGGTGCACTTACCTACATGCTGGGATAACAGTCATACACATAAAAACAATAAATAAAATTAAAAAAAAATTTTTTTTAATGAAAATAAATAGGGCCGGGCATGGTGGTGCACACCTTTAATCCCAGCACTTGGGAGGCAGAGGCAGGTGGATCTCTGTGAGTTCAAGGCCAGCCTGGTCTTCATAGTGAGTTCCAGGGCAGCTGGGGCTACAGAGAGACCCTGTCTCAAAAAGACAAAAAATAAAAATAAAAATAAAAAAATAAATGAATAAAAGTTTCAGAGATAAGAAATCATGCTTGCAATCTGGAGGTACATTACATGGCTATCTATGCCAACATGAATATATCATATGTACACACAGAGAGAAAAACAGAGTAAGTACATGTTCTTTGTTCTCTTCTACCTGAGATGTAGAAGACACAGTTCATAGAGGAGGAAGCAGGATGCCAGAACAAATAAGCTTGGAGTAGAAACGGGCTCAACTCGAGGAGATTAAAGTTAGTGCCTAAAACTAGAGTTGAGGTGCTGGGCATGGTGGCGCATGCCTTTAATCCCAGCACTTGGGAGGCAGAGGCAGGCAGATCTCTGAGTTCAACACCAGCCTGGTTTACATAGGGAATTCCAGGACAGCTGGGGCTAATGGGAGACCCTGTCTCAAAAAGACAAAAAAAAAAGAAGTATCATACTTACATCCCCACTAATGGTAGAGAATAAACCTTGGGATCAGATTCTAACAAAAGTAACAGTTTGCGTGTTTCATCCATGGTAATATATCTAAATAGAAGAGACATTGGTAAGAATAATTTTAAGTATGTGCTTTTAAACCCCCCAAAAGACAAAGCTGAGTTATAAAACACTATAGGAAAGGATAAAGACTTTGGCAAGAAGAGATTGCTGATATTTAATAATTAAAATTTTCTACCTACTTAAAATAGTCATTTAAATATTACATACTTTAAAAGAATTTTTACTCCTCAACTTTACATACTCTGTATACAGTGTTAACATTGAAGTACTCAATTACAGAACCAGTTAAGTTACGTTGGAAAAGTCAAATTTCTTACTCCTGAAAGTCTTCAAAGAATCCAGACAATTTGACAAGACTGTAACAAATATGACTTTTCACTGAAAGAGGCTAATTTAAATTGGCATGGTGGCATATGACTTTAATCCCAGCACTCAGGAGGCAGAGGCAGGCAGATCTCTGTGAGTTTGAGGCCAGCCTGGTCTACAAAGCAAGTTCCAGGCCAACTGGGGCTAGAGGGAGACACTGTCCCAAAAAGACAAAAATAAAATAAAATACAAAATTTTAAAAAAGAGGCTGAGGTATAATTAACCCTCCATGTGCCCCATTGCCCTAACCACTGCTAAGGAATATAGTAAAATTCAAAAACCCACTTTCCCCAAAAGGACATTCTATTAATTTAGTTTGTTGTTATACTTACGATTGAAATTAAGTTAAAAGAGTACAAAAAACTTAGGTTGGATAAAATACTGAACAGGGGGCTAAAGAAATGGTTCAGGGGTTAAGAGTATTGGCTGCTCTTCCAGAGGACCTGGGTTCAATTACCGGCACCCACATGGCAGCTAACAAACATCTGTAATTCCAGTTCCAGGGGATGTAATGCCCTCTTCTGGCCTCTGCGGGCATTTCAGGAAACAGGTGCACTTACATACATTCAGGCAAAACACTCATCTACATAAAATAATTAATTTTAAAAAATACTAAACAGGGGACTGGAGAGACGGCTCAATGATTAAGAGTGCATACTGCTCTTGCAGAGGACCTCAGTTTGGTTCCCAGCATCCGTATCACCCTCTTATGACCTTCATGGACATCTGCATTTACATGCACAAACCTACATTCACTCACACTCACACTCACACACACACACACACACACACACACACACACACACACACAATCTAAAAACAACCATAATGCTGGGTGTGGTGGTGCACACTTTGAATCCCAGCACTCAGAAGGCAGAAGCAGGTGGATCCCTATAACAGTAGCCAGTGCTCTTAACTGTTGAGCCATCTCTCCAGCCCATTACCACCAATTTTTGGTAGGGTAATAGGCACAGCTACATAAAAACATTTCCAGCTTGGTCTACATAGCAAGTTCTAGGCCAGTTGGAGCTACAGGGAGACCTTGTCTCAAAAAAACAAAAAAATAATGATAATAAAATGAATTTTTAAAAAAGCTAAAATACTGAAAATTCCCATGTCCTGATTACTGCCAGTATGTCAAGGGGTCACAGATAAACTCATGCTGCAGGAGTAAATGGGCATGAGAACAAAGGAAAATGTAATCGTTAATTTTAGCAAGCAAAAAAAAAAAAAAAAAAAAAACCCAAAAACTCATGTCCCATTCAAGAAGCACTTTATTACTCTAAAAGATTTAAGTTTCAGTCAAATAGTTTTTGATCATCATGGCTTTGGATAACTCCAGATTCTGGAATATAATTAATACATTTTCTTTTGTGCCACTCCAACTAGCATGTACCATTCTGGTCAAAATCTGAAATTCAAAATGGGACTTTTTTGCTGCTCTGGTAGAAAGCCCTCTATTTTGTCATCCCCTTCAAGTAGCATTTTTAGAGGATAAGACTTGGAGCTGAGTGTACCCTGGCAAACATCTTTGGCTCTAGAGACCTAACAGGAACTAGGGTGGAGTCAGTGGGAAAGGAAGCCAGAAGTATAATGCTTAGAGGCACTTCTGCTCAAACTTTAAGCATAGGGAGATTACACTAAGTACATTCAGTAAGTATAAACTAAGTGGCTTTCAGGAAAGCAGCCCTACTGAGGATTTGAAAACATGCATTTCAACCTCCACTTCCTGAGAAACTAAGGGATAGGAAGCTGCTGCAGAGAATTTTGCCTCTGCTATGGAAGGAACTACACACTCAAGCCGCTGATAATCCGGTAAGCAGGAGCACTATGAATCTTTGTCCTTTCTCTACCACAGTGCTCATTACAGTTAAAAGCACAGGTTATAAGTAAATTCTCCAGCCTCTCTTAGATTCTGTCAGATCTTAGTTAATAAAAGGAAAAAAGAAAGAAAACAGCCTAGACTTAGGCAAAATAAACCATAACCCATCTTCCCCTTTTCAAATTACGTTATCAACCAGTTTGGGCTTTGGTGTGGAGCTGGGAAGCGAACTCAGATTTGTACACCCTAAGGAAGCACCCTATCAGGGAGTCTATCTCAAGCCCCACAAATGACTTTGATATAATTTTTTACCATTGATTTTTTAAAACTTTATTAATGTGTATGAGTGTTTTATTTTACTTTTATGTATATAAGTGTACCTGTGACATGTAAACTGACTACAGTTATTTCATATTATTTGCATTTTTTTTTTTTTTTTTTTTTTTTTTTTTTTTTTTTTTTTAGCCCAGACTGGCCTCTAAGCTGTCCTGGAACTCCCTATGCAGACCAAGTTGGCCTTGAACTCACAGAGATCCACCTGCCTCTGCCTCCCGAGCGCTGGGATTAAAGGTGTGCACCACCACGCCTGCCTTACTTGGATTTTTTAAAAAATATTTTATTCATTATTTTTATTTTATGTGTATGGGTGCCCATAAATAGCCTGCATGTGTGTAAGTGCACCAGTGTTGTGCAATGCCTGTAGAGGTCAGAGGAGGGTGCTGGATCCTCTGGAACTGGTGTTACAGACAGTTGTTAACTCCCATGTGAGTGCTGGAACTGAACTCAGGTCCTCTGCAAGAGCAGTCAGTGCTCTTAATCGCTGAGCCATTTCTCTAGCCCCTATTTTAGAAAACATATTAATGCGACCAATATTTGTGAGTTTAGATTAATGTATGTTTTACTTACCCATATTTACAAGTTCCTTGAATTTGAGAAATACTTAGATTACTACTTAAGTTTCTTGCCAGAGCTGTAGGAATGATGGGGATAGGCTTCACCGGTGCACATTTGAAAGAATTTGCTAGAGATACCGCTGCCCAATGCAAATCAAAATCCACACTGTCCAAACTCTCCCTGGAAGTGATATGAGCTCTTAGGGAGAACAGCTTTCCACAGTCCAAGGAATCTTTGCTACATACATGGTATTGTATAGCCTGAGGAATCAACATTATACAATTATGTTAAAATTTTGAAATGTAGCCAGGCGTGGTGATGCACGCCTTTAGTCCCAGCTCTCAGGAGACAGAGGCAGGCAAATCTCTGTAAGTTCAAGGCCAGCTTGGTCTACATAGTGAGTTCCAAGTCAGCCTAAATTAGTTCTAATTTGTAACATTTCAATTCTTATTTCTTCATAAGATCAAAAAATTATGTGAACAATTATATCAAAACAAGCAAGACCCCAGTTCCAAGTTCCATTACAAACTTCCAACTTAGATGTCTTAACAGCAGTTCAAATTCTTGTTGGGCAATATCACCCATCAACCATAATAAATTTTGCTAGATGGGGGAAAACAGTATTTAAAGTAATGCTGACTCAGCCTCAGTCAGAATTCCCTTTTTAGTTCCTTTCTCGCTATCCAGATCGTCAAGGTAGATCATCTTCCACACTTGCTCATTTTCACTGAGCCCCTTCTATTCTTTCTGCTCTCACTCTTACAGGCTAATATATCCCCCTCTGACAAACACCCAATGACTGCCATCACCTAGTTGACCATTCTGACTTCAGTCAGATTTGACAGAATTTTCTCTTTTCAGAAACCTTTTATAGGGGGCAGTGGTTAAAAGTACTGGCTGCTAAGCCAGGTTTGATTCTTAGCACCCACAAGGTGGCTAACAACCATCCATCCAGAACTCCAGTTCTAGGGGAATCCAACAACCTCTTCTGACCTCCAGACACTGCACGACCCAGGTGCACTTATGTATGTGCAGGTAATACACTCATATACATAAAATAAAAATAATACTTTTTAAAAAGACATCTTTTATAACTACTGTTGATAGTTTCTCTATTATCTGACTAAACAAAATTTCCAGTCCAACTGCCCTCAAATCTAGCAAAAATCTCTACCTCAGTTATCATGAGTGCTTTCTGAACACTCTTATCTTGGTTATACTGCGTCTTCTTCTGGAATATTATCCACCTCACCTACCTGCAATCGCTGGCCTCAGAAATTACATCCAACTGTATTTTTTAAGTCCACAATAATTCAATCACAAATTATTATGAATAATTCACAAATAAAGGTTGATTAAAATACTATGAACCACACATATTCATGTTTAATTAAGAATAAGGTCATCAGGGGCTGGACAGATGGCTCAGCGGTTAAGAACACTGGCTGTTCTTGCAGAAGACCCAGGTTCAAATCCCAGCACCTACACGGCAGCTAACAACTGTCCATAACTCCAGTTCCAGGGGATCCGACAGCCTCTTCTGACCTCCACAGGCATTGCACAACACGGCTGCACTTACCTACATGCAGGTAATACACACATACACATAAAATAAAAATAATAAAATATTTTTTTTAAAAAAGAATAAGGTCATCAATGAATTGTACCTTAACTGCTGAACAGAAATCATCTGCATTATGAACTATCATTTCTCTTGAACAAAGCCCTTGAGTATCAACCTTGCAAGGGATCAAAAAATCTCCAGGAAGAAGCGCAGTAGGGGCTCTCACTAAGCATTCAGGTACTTCTCGGCCAGGGTCAAAGCGATCAACTGTCAATGTCACACCTTCTTCATCTAAAGAACAAAAATAACAGCTATCATGTAGCATGCTAATTTAAAACATAAACAACCAAGCAAGAATACATTTTAACAAAGCACTTTGCTTTTACCAGTAGTATACTAAAATCTTCCATTAAAAAAGCTTTGAAGCCTGGTATGGTGGTACATGCCTTTAATCCCAGTCCTTAGGAGGCAGAGACAAGCAGATCAAAGTCAGCCTGCTCTATATGGTGAGTTCCAGACCTGCCAGGGCTACAGGGAAACTTTGTCTCAAAAAGAACAAAAAATTAAAATTAAAAATATAAAAAATAGGGGCTGGAGAGATGGCTCAGTGGTTAAGAGCACTGACTCCTCTTTCAGAAGACCTGGGTTCGATTTCCAGCACCCACATGGTGGCTATGAACCGTCCTTAACTCCAGTTCCAGGGGAATCCGAAGCCCTCTTCTGACCTCCGCAGCGTTGCATGACACAGGTGCACTTACATACATGCAGGCAATACACTCATACACATTAAAAAAAATAAAATAAAAAATAAATAATGCAGCCGGGTATGGTGGCGCGCACCTTTAGTCCCAGCACTTGGGCGGCAGATGCTTGAGACCCTGTCCCCAAAAAAAAGGAAGGGAGGGAGGGAGGGAAGGACAAGCAGGAAAGAAGCTAGCTTTGCTGGGCTGCAGAAATGGCTCGGTGGTTAACACTGGCTGTTATTGCACAGGACTGAGTTCAGTTTCCAGTACCACATGGCAGCTAACAACTGTCTGTAACTCTAGTTCCAGGAGATCAAACACAATCCTCATCTGGCCTCTGCAGGAATTACATCCACATGGTACATTTATACATGCATATATATATACAAACACTCATAACACATAAATTTTTTAAATTTTTTTTAATGTGTATAAATGTATTGCCTGCAAGTGTGTAAGTGCACCCATGCCCTGCAATGCCCGTTGAGGTCCTCTGGAAGAGCAGCCAGTGCTCTTAACTACTGAGCCATCTCTCCAGTCCCATAAATAAAAATTTTAAAACCTATCCTGTTTTAAAAAATGCTTTGCTTATATATTTTTCCACCTGACTACACTGTAATGGATAGTTTTATTCATCTTCATACCCATGGTATATATCAAAGAAAATTAGCACAAAGCACATACATCAGCTGGCTGAAACAAATGTACATCTTACTATAGTCATGCAGTATTATTTACAATATATTACCTTCATCCACTGTGAGAGAACCAAGTAAAAAGCATGCAACATCATTTTTATTCTGCTTAGCATGGCGATAAGCAAGTCGAATGGCCTTTTCAGTCACCATAAGCTTTGGCTTTCTGAAAAATAAGAGAAGTCTTATGTAAATGTAGTGAACCTGATGTCCTAAAATAAAAAATTCTCCAAAGAAATGCTGCCTAAAACATAACATGTAATTTTAAAAATGTATACAAAGGAGCCGGGCGTGGTGGCACACGCTGTAGTCCCAGCACTCGGGAGGCAGAGGCAGGCAGGTCTCTGTGAGTTCAAGGCCAGCCTAGTCTATACAGTGTGTTCCAGGGCAGCTGGGGCTACAGGGAGACCCTGTCTCAAAAAAGACCCCCAAAAATAAAAAAAGCATACAAAGATTACCATCAGAAAACCCCAGGTGAAAAATGAAAGGTAGAGACGGCCGCCGGGAATCCATATTGGCATGGCAATAAGCTGACACAGAAGGCATCACTGTCCCCTAGGCACTTGCTTTACTTGAACCAGAGCACAAACTGACAAACCTTGAGGTTGATAGGTTTTTGTAAGTAAAAGTTTTACCATTTACAAACATAATTAATAGTGTTATTAAATACAAAATATGAATATGATTAAAATGTTTAAAGAGATTTAAGAAAGAAACCAAAATATGTAAAAAGAGCAAGAAGACAGAAACAAAGACCAGGCAAGGTTTTTATTTATTTTTTAAATTTCTTTTTAATTTTATTTATTTTTATTTTACATGTATATGTATATTGCCTGCATGTAGGTAAGTGCACCCGTGTTGTGCAGTGCCCAGAGGACAGAAGAGGCTGTCAGATCCCCTGGAATTGGAGTTATGGACAGTTGTTAGCTGCCATGTGGGTGCTGGGATTCAAACCCAGGTCTTCTGCAAGAACAGCCAGTGTTCTTAACTGCTGAGCCATCTCTCCAGCCCCTTATTTATTATTTTTACATTATGTGTATGAGTACACTGCCTGCAGCTAAGTAGGTGTGCCTGTGCCATGCAGTACCCTCAGAGGTCAGAAGAGAGCGTCAGATCCCCTCGAATGATTGTTAGCCACCGTGTGGGTACCAGTACTCTTAACTGCTGAGCCTTATCTCTCCAGCCCCCAAAACCACTGTAGCAGTTTATTTTATTCATTTATTCTTCTTCCTTCCTTTTTTTTTTTTTTTCCTTATCTTTTTGAGACAGGGTATCCCCAGCAGGCCTACAACTCACCAAGCTAGTCTGGATCTCATAGATCCACCTGCCCTGCCTCCCAAGTGCTGGGATTAAGGTGTGTGCCACCACACCTGGTTCATTCACCCATTTTTGAAACAGGTCCCACTATATAGTCTTGGGTGTACTGGAACTCACTGTGTAGACCAGGCTGACCTCAAACTCAGAGATCTGCCTACCTCTGTCTCCTGAGTGCTTGGATTAAAGACATGCTCCACCACACCAGGCTCATTTATTTATTTTTGAGACAAGGTCTCTAACCCAGGCTGGTCTCAAACTTCCAGTGTAGGAGAAGATGACTTTGAACTTCTAATCCTCCTTCCTCTTCTGAGTGCTGAGATCAAGACTTGTACCACCATGCTGTTAACGTGGCACTTCAGACTATATGCCATGCTTTGTGGGGGCTAGGCAAGCACTCTACCAACTGAGCTACACCTCCAGTCTCAGACCAGACAAACTTAAAAAACCATCATTCAGAACTTACAGTAGTTAAAAAACATAATGAAGGGGCTAGAGAGAGGACTCAACAGTTAACAGCACTGGCTGCTCTTGCAGAGGACCGGGGTTCAATTCCCAGCATCCACATGGTGGCTAGTTCCAGGGGAATCAAACATCCTCTTCAGATCCATGGGTAAGACACAGGTACACTTACATACATGCAGACAATACACTCACACATATAAAATATTAAAAACAATAACAACAGCAACAAAAACCCCATAATCAATTAAAACTTCTGCCGAGGGATAAAAGATGGCTCAGCAGTTAAGAGTGCTTAGTGCTCTTGTAGAGGGCTGAAATTCAGTTCCCAAGACCCACATGGCAGCTTACAACAGCCTGTAACTCCAGGTTCCAAGGGATCCAATGCCCTCTTCTGGCTCCAAAGGCTGTTGCACACACATGGTACATATAAACTCATGCAGGAAAACACACGTACACATAAATAAATAAATCTAAAAAAAAAAAATGTTTTTAAAGAAAAATTTAGCTGGGTAGGTCATGCACTGACCAGTCAGTCACCTTTAATCTCAGCACTTTGGAGGCAGAGGCAGGCAGACTGTATGAGTTTGAGGCCAGTCTGGTCTACACAGTATTCCAGGTCAGTCAGGAATCAATTACACAACTATTTATTATCTGATAAACTATACCCATACATTATAAACCCTTTTTCATATATATGCCATATATACGTCCACTTTTAAAAAACAACCTAAATTAAAAAAAAAAAAACAACTAAGTGGTAGACAACTTGCCTAGCCTGTACAAGCCCTGGGTTATATGCTCAACATGCCATGCCAAGAATGTAACAAAACCCTAAATATGTAAGTACAGCTAAGAAGATAGAGTTGAAAAACAAATTACTCAAAATTCAGCACAGAAAGACAACAAAATAAAATATAAAAAGTTATGAAATGGAGAAAAGAGCCAGGTGTGGTAGCATACACCTTTAATCCCAGCACTCTGGAGGCAGACGAAGGCAGATCTCTGTGAGATCGAGGCCAGCCTGGTCTCCACAGCAAGTTCCAGGTCAGCTGGAACTACAGGAAGACCCTGTCTCAAAAAGACCAAAAAAAAAAGGAGGGGGGTAATAACAAACATCGAATATTTAAATTTTGATAAGTTTATCCTTTAAAAAAATTTACATTTTTAAAATTAATTAATTTACTCATTTGGGGGGGGGCATGTCAGCCATAATCTGTGTGTGGAGGTCAGAGAAAAACTTTCAGGAGTCAGCTCTCTACCTCTACCATGTGGGTCTCTGAGATGGAACTGAGACTTGGCAGAAAGAGCCTTTACTCAGAGCCATCCAATTGGCTCCAAACTCTTCCTTCTTATCAATGGAAGCATTCTGCTCTGCCAACTAGTTCTTCAATACTTTGACTTGTATCTCTTGCTTGGTTCTTCTATCCAATCATCATATGCTATAAAATGTTTTCAAAATATCTTGCTTTAGTTAGGTATAATGACACAAGTATAATTGCAGCATTTGTTGGGTGGGGACAGGACAATCAGAAGTTCAAGGCCATCCTAGCTACATTGCAAATTTGAGGCCAGTCTGAACTATATAAGACCTGCCTTAGAAAACAAAATTAAAAAAAAATGCATCCTTTCTTCTCATCTGAATATTGCTACATTACTCTAATTCTATATAATAAACAACACTTATTACTTTATACTCTAGGTACTATGCTAACTGCTTTAAAGAGCCTGTCTCATTTAATCCCTCTAAATCTATAAGGCCAAGCATGGTAGTACATGTAATACTAGCAAGATTCAAAAGGCAAGAGGATCACGAGTTCAAGTTCAGCCCAGGCTACACATTAAGTTCAAATCTAGCCTAAACTACATAGTAAGATTCTGTCTCAAAAAACAAACAAGAGCATAAAAACATCAGGTGTGTTGGCACATGCCTGGAAGAGGCAGGCAAGGGCTATAGAGTGAGCCCCTGTCTTAAAAAAAAAGGGGGGGGGAGGACCTGAAGAGATGGCTCAGTAGTTAAGAGCACAGAAGACCTGGATCGTATTCCCAGCACCTACAAGGTGGCTAACAAGGTTCTAGGGGATCTGACACCCTCTTCTGCATTACCCTATGGTATGGTGATTGTTAAAATGTTTAAGGACCTGGAATTGATCCTCATACCAATCTCCCCTCAAAAATGGATATGAAATGGGTATTATAGCTAGTCTATAAATAAATAGTCTTTGACTACTTTATGGGGGTCACACAAGTAAGAATTGGTAGGATCAGAGTTTGACATTCTAGGCAGAGTACCTCAAACTATTATGGCAAAGGCTGAAGTGATTACAGAAAACTAGCTCCTAAGTAGATTGACTTCAGCTCTACACTATAATCCACCCTCCTTGGAATACTTCTTTCAGCAAGTAAAATCTCAACTGATCTATTTTCTATTACTTTAAGTCTAAACTTCTAACTTTTAAAAAGGTCCTAGAAAGAACCACAGTATTTTATATTCCTTCTAATCTGATCCCTTCAAATTCGGTTCAGTCTTCTCAATGTTCTACAAAGATGTCATGCTGATTTGAAAAACATTTCCAGTTATTATATTCCACCATGTTTGACTTCCTATAATACTCAGAACCTTAGATCTGTAAAATCTGTTTGTTTGGTTTGAGACAGTGTCTCATTATGTAGCTCTGGCTGTCCTGGAACCTACCATGTAAAGCATGCTGGCCTAGAACTCAAAAATCCAACTGCTTCTGCCTCCTGAATGCTGGGATTAAAGGTGTGTGTCACCACACCTGGAAGATTTGTATATTACTTTAACTGTAAAAATTAAGATTATCTTTCACCCCAGGCATGGTGACTCACACCTTTAGTCCCAGCACTTGGGAGGCAGAGGCAGGTGGATTTCTGAGTTCGAGGCTAGCATGGTCTACATTGGCAAGTTCCAGGCCAGCTGGGAGTATAGGGAGACCCTTTCTCAAAAAAAAAAAAAAAAAAAGATTTTATTTTTCAAAAAGAAAAAGGAAAAGATTTAAAAACAAGATGAGGGAATTTTTATTTGATAGGAATTTTTATGG